>NC_041216.1:13967850-13998607 GCF_002837175.3 Physeter macrocephalus | reverse complement strand
AGAGCAGCACAAGGGGGAACCCGGCCGGGTGCTGGAGCTGACTGAGCCTGCGGGATTACTCTAGGCAGCTGACCCAGCCAGGAGGTTCCCGACAAGTTGACCTGGCAGGTCAGTGGTGTGCTGTCCCACAGGGCCTGGGCGCCGCCAACCTTTGGGGACTACTATCATGTTTTGTTAGTGGGGCCCTTAACCTGGGTGGGGGCGGGGGGAAGATATCTAGAAGGTGACTCTGGCTGGAGGACTGTGAGGAAGCTGGTGGGGTCATCTCACAGCCTCCTCCCAGCAGGGGTGTTGCTACTGCCCTATGCTGATGTCCAGGAGCCATTTGAGGTCCAGGAGGACGTCTGAACCAGCAGGAGCCAGAGCAAGCACTACCTCTCAGTATGTTCTAGGCAGGCCTGGGGGGCCATCTTTGTGGACAGACAGAGCATTACAGAGGTTTTGGGCTATCAGAGTGAGACTGGAGTGTTACTGAAGGGGCTGGAGGATTTTCACTGGGGGTGGAGACTATAATGGGAGCGAGGACTAGAGTATCATAGGGGGTGAGGAATATTACGTGTGTAGGCATATTTCAGGGGGACTGGAGTATTGAACTTGGAGCACACATTTAAAGTTGAGCTGCAGGACTTCCCTGGTGGTCCAGTGGTTAAGATTTCGCGCTCCCACTCCAGGGGGCACGGGTTCGATCCCTCGTTGGGGAAGTTCTGCATGGTGTGTGATGCGGCCTAAATAAATAAATAAAATTAAAAAATAATGTCGAGCTGCAGCTTAACAGTGGAGTGCTGTTTCAAAGCCGGGGCTGGAGTACTTCAGAGATGATTGGAATTTTGTATAGTGGGGCGCTACAGAATTTCACTGAGGGCTGGGTTATTTCAGAAAGTGCTAGAATATTATGGGGAGTGAGGAGGATCTAGAGTATTTCAGAGAGAAGCTGGAATGTTATAGAGAAGTCTGAAGTCTTCTGGGGGAGGCTGGATTATTTCAGAGGCAACAGGAGTACTTCAGAAGGGGCTGGAGTCTTTCACTGAGTGGGCTGGGATATTTCAGAGGTGAGTGAGAATAGTGGTAGAGATGGTGTATGGTCTTGGAGGCTGCCCAGAGAGCCCCGTTCAGCCCCGAGTCTGCAGTCCAAGGATTCTGGGGTCCCTGGAAGTCCCATGCTCTCTCCTGCCCCTCAGGGCAGGTCATCACCCTCCAGTTCAGCCATAAGCAGCCCTTCAGTATGGGCTACAAGGTGATGCTGGTGACCATGGCCTTGGGGGGCCAATATCCGCTGTGGCCTCCAAGTCAGTGGCACCAAGGAGAAGCCAGTCCTGATGCAGCATCCCATCTGAGCTCTGGGACTTCCAGATAAGGGTCAGGTTAACTTGGCCATCCCTCTGCCTTTGGGCAGGACTCCTTTCCTTTCCTCAGCAACCCTTTCTCAAGAATGGGACTCCCAGTTGAAGTGGGGAGCATTGCTGGGCACAGACCCTTGCTTCCAAGGGTCTCTCTGCAGTCTACCTGCAGTCCCTCCTGCTTTATGGAGGGCTTGCTTATTTCCAGAGTATAGGAGCCCTGTTGCGGTGGAGGAGCTACTCTGCTTCATAGCCTGTGAGACCTGAGGCCCTTGGGGGCCAGGGCACTCGGTGAGAGGGTGTCAGTAGGTGGTGGGCGGAAGAAAGTGGGCCAGTTTGGGTGGCTCAGGCCCTCAGGGTACAATTCCTCTTTGTTCCACCATGCATAGTGTTAGCGACGTACTGCTGTCACTTGGACAAGCAGCAGCTGGGCTGTGCCAACTTCTCCAGCTGCCGTCCACACAATGTGTTCACCTTCCAGCAGGTAGGAGCTCAGCAGCTCACTCAACATAGGGCAGAGCGCCAGCCACGCCCCTGCGGAGCACCAGCCCTTCTACCTCCTGTGCGCACGCCCTAGCCACACACACATGTACAATGAGGTGGCACAATGCTGTGGTTTCTGTGTCAGGCCTGGGGCCGGAATATCCCTTCTCCGACTGGGCTGCTCTCCATCAGCCTGGAGACTATGCCCTAGACCCCAGCAGGCAGAGGCTCCCTGCGAATGGAGTGACCTGCGAGTGAGGGGTGCTCCCAGCAGTCCCCCAGGCCTTTTCAGTATGGGAGGAGGGAACACAAATACTGTCTCTAAGACAGCTAGGTCAGCCCGCAGGCCTGAAATCCCTACCAGAGCAGGGAAGTAAGGAAGGGAGGAGGGAACACCCTTCACTGAGCACCTACTCTATGCCAGGCCCTGTTCTAGACATTCTACCTGCATTATCTCCCTGTGAAGTAGAGTCATTCTTCCTGTTAATAGGGATAGAGGCCAGAGAGTTCCAGAGACTTACCCAAGGTCACACAACTAGTGAATGAGTGAAAAAGCTGGGGTTTGGCCCAGGGTCTGCTTGAACTGATTAACACTGCCTTCTCTCCATAACCTTGACATTGGCCTCTAGACAAATCCTGACTACTCCATTTACTGACTGGGTGACCTTAAACAAGCTGCTTAAACGCCTTAAGCCTGACTCCTCATCTGTAAAATGGCTATATTAATAAAATCTGTTATGTGATGAACTGAGATGATGCATGTGAGGTGCCCGTTGTATTGTGTCACCGAGCACACTAAATGCACAGTAAGGTCAATCTCCCTGTCCTTATATTACAGATGGGGAAACTGAGGCCCAGGGAGGCTGAGTTACTTGTCCAAGAATATAGTGACTCAATGACAGTTGTCCCTTGGTATCTGTGGAGGATTGGTTCCAGGACCAATGAGAAAACTGGAGCACAGAGAGGCTAAATAACTTTTCCAAGATTATACAGTTTCTAAGTAGCTGTATTACTACTACAGCTTCTAGGGCTGCTATAAGAAATTATCACAAACTGGGTAGCTTAAAACAACAGAAATTTATTCTGTCACAGTTCTGGAGGCTAAAAGTCCAAAATTGAGGTGTCAACAAGGCTCATTCTTTCTGGAGGCTATAGGGAGAATTTCTGTGCCTCTTTCCTATTTTCAGGTGGTTGCCAACAATCCTTGTCATTCCTTGCCTTGTAGATGCATCGCTCTAATCTCTGCCTCTGTCTTCATATGTGTGTGTCTGTCACTGTGTCCAAATTTTCCTCTTCTTATAAGGACACCAGTCATATTGGATGTAGGGCCCACCCTAATCAGGGATGACCTCATCTTACCTTGATTACATCTGCAAAGACCCTATTTCCAAATAAGGTCACATTCACAGGTTCCAGGTGGACATTTGGTGAGACACTACTGAACCCAGTATGGTACCAGAATGGGCATTTGTACTCAGGCAGTCTGGCTTCTGAGCCTGTGCTCTTAATCACTGGTTGCCCTGCCCCTCAGTAGGAATTTGAATATATAGTTGGCCCTTGAATGACACGGGTGGTTCCACTTATACAGGGATTTTTCCAATAAATATAGTACCTGGATTTTCACTTTACAGATCTTTAACTGTGTGGGGAAAAGTTTGTGTTTGATTAGCTATCGTAATCTATGGAATCAAAAGAGAGTGTGAATCCTGATTCTCTCCAAACTGTTTCTGTTCCTGCCCTTGTGTGAGTCATTTATCAAGTCCTTTGTTTATGAGGCAGAGAGAGCAGTACATGGGTTTTTCCACTGTGCAGGGATTCAGAGCCTCTAACCCCTGCATTGTTCAAGGGTCAACTGTGTATATAATTCTCCCCCCTTTTCCTACGAAAGGTGGGATATCATATATGCTGCTCTGCACCTTGTTTTTTAAACTTAATATCCCTTACAGATATCCTTTCCCCATCTGGACACACAGATCTCCCTTATTCTCTTTCTTAGTTGCATAGTATCCCATTTTATGGATAGACTGTGCTCTACCTAACCTAATACTTACTAATGGACAGTTGACTTGTTTCCAGTCTTTTGCTATTGCAAACAGTGCTGCAGATAATAACTGTATCCATACATCATTTCTCACTTGTGCAAGTATATCCAAAGGATAAATTCCCAGACGTAGAATATCTGGACTCCTTTGTAATTTTGATAGATTTTGCCAAAATGCCCTTTTGGGGACCTGTACCAATTTATATTTGCAGGTGTGAGAGTACGGTTTCCTTACAGAAATGCCCACAGAGTATATTATTAAATTTTTGGATTTTTTGCCAGACTGATAAGAAATGGTATCCTAGTGTGGTTTTCCTGATTTTCATTTCTTTCGAGTGAGTTTGATCTTCTTTCCATATCTTTAAAAGCCATTTGTATTTACTTTTCTGCAAACTGTCAGTTCATATCTTATGCCTATTTCTACTAGATTGTTGGCCCTTTTAATGGACTTCTGGGAATTCTTTATAAATTAGAGAGATGACCCTTTATCTGTGATCTGAGATGCAAATATTTTCCTTTAGTTTGTCATTCATCTCACGACTTGATTTACATGATTTTTCCATGAAACAGTTTTTGATTTTATATAGTTGACTTTATCAATCTTTTCTTTTTTATTTATTTACGTATTTAGGTTTTCTTTTTTTTTTTTTTTTTTTTGGCTGCGTTGGGTCTTCGTTGCTGCACGTGGGCTTTCTCTAGTTGCGGCAAGTGGGGCCTGCTCTTCGTTGCGGTGAGCAGGCTTCTCGTTGTGGTGGCTTCTCTTGTCGCGGAGCATGGGCTCTAGGTGCGTGGGCTTCAGTAGTTGTGGCACGTGGGCTCAGCAGCTGTGGTGCGTGGGCTCTAGAATGCAGGCTCAGTAGTTGTGGCGCTAGGGCTTAGTCGCTCCGCAGCATGTAGGATCTTCTCTGACCAGGGCTCAAACCCATGTCCCCTGCATTGGCAGGCAGATTCTTAACCACGGCGCCACCAGGGAAGTCGCTATCAATTTTTGTTGTTGTTGCTGTTTGTTTTTTTTGCAGTACGCGGGCCCCTCACCGCAGTGGTCTCTCCCGTTGCGGAGCGCAGGCTCCGGACGCGCAGGCTCAGCGGTCATGGCCCACGGGCCCAGTCGCTCCGCGGCATGTGGGATCCTCCCGGACCAGGGCACGAACCCGTGTCCCCCGCATCGGCAGGCGGACTCTCAACCACTGCGCCACCGGGGAAGCCCCCTATCAATTTTTTCTAATGACTTTTTTTGAGTCGTGGTTAGACTTTTCCCACTATGAGATTACAGATTCTCTCCCGTTTTCCTTTAGTGCTTTTATTTTAGATTTATTTATTTATTTATTTATTTATTTATTTATTTATTTATTTATGACAACTAACTGGCACACAAGCTTAGTTGCTCCGCGACATGTGGGATCTTCCCGAACCAGGGCTCGAACCCAAACCCATGTCCCCTGCATTGGCAGGCGGATTCTTATCCACTGTGCCGTCAGGGAAGTCCCAGTGCTTTTATTTTATTTTAATTTTTTTTTAACATTTAAATCTTTGGAGCTTATCCTAATGCTCCATGTGAGGTAGAGATATCATTTTTCCCCCAGTCGGCTACCTAGTTGTCCTAGAACTATTTACTAGAGTCCATTCTCCACTTTGAGATGACACCTTTATCAAATACTAAATTCTCCTGTACAGTTGGGTCCATTTCTGGACATTCTAGTCCAGCCCATTCCTTTGTCTCTTCCTGCATCCAAAGCAAGTTGTTTTCATTATTGAGGCTTTAAATATAATTATCTATAGTAGTATGGTTAATGTTGTCTTTTCTTTCTCATTAGTTTCCTGATATTCTTTTCTCTTTCCCCCCCTTTTATTTCTCCTGAGGGGTGGGGAACTGTAGGAGATTTCATGGGACTTATACTCCTGTAGGGGAACACACAATAAGCAAATAATTACCTGTCATTTGGTAGGGCAAAGAAAAAGATAATAAAGCAGATTAAAAGACAGAAGGCAAGTAGGAAGTAGTATTTAGATGGGCAGTGAGGGAAGCCCTTGGATGAGGTGGAGACATCTGAGTGAAGGGAGGGAGGCCACCTGGATACCTGGGGAAGACACTCCTAGCAGCACCAAGGGCAAATGCAAAGGCTTGAGGCAGAAGCATGCTTGGCAGGTTGAAAAACAGCAAGGCAGCCCGTGCAGCCAGAATAGAGCTCTCAGAGGGGAGAGTGGGAGGCGACGAGGTAGTTCATGCAGGCCTTGCAGGTCACAGCAAGGACACTGGTTTTTCCTCTGGGCTAGGGAGCCATGGGAGGGGGTTGAGCATAAGAGTGACATGTTCTGACCTCCCTTTTATCAGGATGGCTCAAGCTGCAGTGTGGAGAGCAGACTGCACCGCTGAGGGCAGAACAGGGGAAGGCAATAGGATTGGGGATGGGTGAATGAATTATAATGTGGTTTCCTCGTCAGTCTCTCCCTTTGCAAGGACCAGCACTGAGCTTATTCAGTGACACAGAGTAGGCATGGATAAACATTTGTGGGAGGAAGAAGGGAGAGAGGACAATAGGAGGAGGCAGGAGAGGCAGGGTCCCTTGGGGAATGGCTCTGCAAAGACCACAGATAGTAGAGGGAGCAGAGGTGATGAGAGCTGGCTCCTCAGCAGAGATGGAGGCCAAGCAAATAATTACCTGTCATTTGGTAGTGCCAAGAAAAAAAAAATAAAGCAGATAAAAGGACAGAAGGCAAGTAGGAAGTAGTATTTAGATGGGCAGCAAGGGAAGGCCCTTGGATGAGGTGGAGACACCTGAGTGAAGGGAGGGAGGCCACCTGGATACCTGGGGAAGCTATGCCCCCTCCCACCTGGTGCCTGCCCAACCCAGGATCTGTGACCCACATGTGCTGCCCAGACACAGCTGCTGAGGCCCCAGTGGTGTTGGGGTCCAGCTGTGTGGAACAGGACCCATGGGACCCTCAGGACCTTATGATGCTTCCGGCAGGATGGGCCTGGTAGCAGGGCAGGTAGACAAGAGACACCAAGCTGAGGGGTAGAAGAAAGAGGTTGGGCTTTGAAGTTTGCCCTGGCTTGGCCACTATCTCACATGTGACCTTAGGTATAGAGCATCCATCCAGAAACCCCAGTTTGTGCGCCTGTAAAATGGGAACAGCATCTCCTGCAGGGCTGGCATGGGGTCTGAAGGAGGCAATAGGAGTCCAGTGCTACTCCTCGCCCAGCTCTTTGGGGTCTGAGTTTGGGGTGGGGGAAAGAGGTGAAGCGTGTCCAGAGGTGTGAGGGGGGAGTGTGGGGCTGTGTTCCTGGGACTTTCCTCGCTGAGGTCAGCGGCCCGAAATAGCCGCGCTTCGCTGAGCGGGTCGAGGTTTGGTCACTGGCTCTCTGCCCCGTCCGCTGCGGGCAGCCGTCCAGCCACAGCGCGGGCCCCTTCCGCTGTCACATCTCCCTGCAGGATGGCGAAAACCTGGCCAAATGCTCGGCGCTACGTGAACGCGACCTCAGGGGACTCCGATGAGCTGAGGCTGGCGCGGCTGCGAACGGCCTCGCCGAGTTCCACGGGCACGCCTTGCTGCGTTCCCTCGCCTTGGGTCCCACTGCATCTACTCCGACAGCAGTGGCTGTAAGTGCAACCGCTCGCGGCGCCCGCCAATCAGGGAGCAGAGGCTGACTCCGGGCTCGCCTCCCGTGACGTCACTCATCCGGCCCCCGGAAGCCCCGCCCAGTGGCCTGGCCTGAGAAAGGCCTTGGAGGGCTGGTGGGTGGGGCCTCTAGAAGGATGAAAATAACACCCCTGTGACTCGCGCACTTTATAGCTGACCTGAGAAATACAGGCAGGTGAATAGTTTTATGTCTTAAAATATATTTGTTTACTCAGTCACTCGTCCACCCATCCGTCTGTCCATCCAGCTGTCCACCTATCTGTCCATCCACTCAACCAAAGCTATTGGGCGCCTCTTGTGTGCCAGGCGCTGAGCTGGGTACTGGCGGTAAATAACGATGAGTCCTGTGCTTGTGCTCAGAGAGCTCAAGTGTAGTGAGCAGGTCTGACAGTAACAAAATGCTTATACCAATCGTGCTGTTATTACAACCGTGATCAATTCTAGGAACATAAGGTACAGGCTGCTGGAATAACGGAGTGTTTAATTTAGACTGGGGGCTCAGGTCTCTGGAGAAGTTACATTCCAGCTGACTCCTGAAGCAACAAGAGTGTTCCAAGCAGAGGAAAGAGTGTGTGGACAGGCACTGAACTTGGCAGGCTCTTGGAGGGTTCTGGGAAGGGAAAAGAGACCAGTATGGCTGGAAAAGAATTGGGGGAGGGGAAGGAAGGTGAGATAAGACTCTGGAGATTTGGGGGAGCAGGTTATTAAAGACCTTGAAGGCCAAAGTAAGGAAGTAGAATTTTTTTAAAAAATAAATTTATTTATTTATTTTATTTTTGGCTGTGTTGGGTCCTCGTTGCTGCGCGCGGGCTTTCTTTTAGTTGCTGTGAGCGGGGGCTACTCTTCGTTGTGGTGCGTGGGTTTCTTATTGCGATGGCTTCTCTTGTTGCGGAGCACGGGCTCTAGGCACGCGGACTTCGGTAGTTGTGTCACGCGGGCTTCAGTAGCTGTGGCTCGCGGGCTCTAGAGCGCAGGCTCAGTAGTTGTGGCGCACGGGCTTAGTTGCTCCGAGGCATGTGGGATCTTCCCGGGCCAGGGCTCGAGCCCGTGTCCCCTGCACTGGCAGGCGGATTCTTTACCACTGTGCCACCAGGAAAGCCCGAGAAGTAGAATTTTATGCTAAGTGTGATGGGCAGCCACCGTTGGTTTTGAGGGGGGTGGGGAGGATGTCACTTGATCTACTTTGTTTTCAGATCTTCCTGACTCTATGTGGAGAACAGACAAGAGTGAACACAGGGGGGCAAGAGTGGACACAGGGAGACCCATTAGAAGGACCTTGTAGTTGCCCTCCAGGCCTGAGGATAGTGAGCTAGATGCTGAGAGGGGGGCCATGTGGGTGGAGACGCGTGAACAGACTAAAGAAATAATTAGAAAATAGAATCTCCAGGCTGCGTGGTTGCTCAGTTGAATGGGGTTGGATGGGTGAGGCAGAAGGCGATTAAAATTAAGTTCCTTGATTGGACAGTCACTTATAGAGTCCCCTCTGGGTGCCAGGCACTGTCCTAGTGAGGCTGACTGCGTTCGAATCCTGGCCTGTCACTTGCCAGCTGTTTACCTCGGGGAAGTGATTTGACCTCTCTCTGCCTTGATTTCTTTTCTGTAAAATGAGGATCCTAATAACATCTAAGAAGATTGTGGTAAAGGGAATCCCCTGGTGGTCCAGTGGGTAAGACTCTGCGCTCCCAATGCAGGCAGCCCGGGTTCACTCCCTAGTCGGGGAACTAAGTCCCACATGCATGCCGCAACTAAGAGTTCGCATGCCGCAACGAAGATCCTGCATGCTGCAACTAAGATCTGGCACAGCCTAAATAAATAAATAAACATTAAAAAAAAAAAGAAGATTGTGGTAAGGATTAAATGAGTTGATATATGTAAAACCTTGGATCTGGGTGTTTGGGACTGGGTTCTGAAGCTGAGTACTTGGACTTGAGTATTTGGGGCTGAGTGCTTGGGCCTGCTTCTTGAAGTAACCAAGCCCCATTTCTTTACTGGCCTTATATAAAAAATTGAAACAGGATGATATTGCTAGCACAGTGGTTCCCACACTTGCCTGTCTGCACATTAGAATCACCCAGAGATTTTTTTTTAACTTCCAAAGCCCAAGGCTACACCCCAGACCAGTTAAATCACAATCTCTGTGGGTGAGACACAGGTATCTGTATGTTTTGAAGCCCCCAGATAATTCCCAGCTGCAGATAAGTTTGGGAACCACTGTGGTAGAGAGAAACAAGGAGGCTGCTTTAAAGTAGTGGTCAGGGAGGGCTTCTCCGAGTAGGTGACATTTGAGCGGAGACCCCAGAGTGAAGAAGGAACTGTCATTGGAAGGTCAAGGGGAAGGCCTTTGTCTAGCCTCAGTTCCTGCATGCCTGGAGGTGCCTTTGGGCCTGCTTCTTTGAGTAACCAAGGCGCCATTTGTTTACTGGTCTTGTACAAATGAACTGCCCCTAACCTGACTCTCCTCTTTGTGGCTTCACAGCACATGGGAAAGGTGTGACCCTGCCTGTCTGCACTGTCTGCTTCATGGAGACCCCAAAGGGAAAGGAAATAGAAGGCTGCCCTGGGTCGCTTCATAGGGTCTTCCTAGGGCCTTCCTCTCCCCCTGAGCCAGGAAGCCCGTGCTCCCTAATCTTCTGCCCCTCCCTCACAGCCATCTGCTTAAAGGAAGTGGCTCTTCAGTTCTTCACAGGAAGCCACAGGCCTCCTCTACCTCAGCTCCCTCCGGCTACTGCTGACCCAGGCCCTCTGCTGGCTCAGGTCCCCTTCAAGTCTGGGTCCAGGGATACCCTCTTCCTGGCATCACCATCTGCTGCCCAGACAAGAAATGTTTGTGTGGAGTGCTCCTCTCATTGCCTTTAAATCCCTGTGGCTCAGGTCTGGAAGCACAGGCTGGAAGTGAGACCTGATTGCAGAGGGACCTGAATGCTGTGCTCAGGAGATCCCAGCATTGCAGGACTGAGGGCCTGGAAGAAGAGGAAGAGGCAGGCCCTGCAGGGATCCTGAGGGTTGACCACTCCTGTGAGCTTCAGGAGCTCCTGCTGCAGCAGGCGCAGGGCCTGAATCTTTTTGGTCTCTAACATCTATGGGGGGCCTGGCCCCAGGGAGGGCTGTTGATCTCGGTGGAGCTGCTGGAGGATGATTCAGGCTGAGGATTCCAGGCTGGGGCTGTATTGCCACCTGGTGGCCACATCCATGCATAGAGCAATGGAATTGTGGGAGGCTTGCCTGCAGAGGGAGTGAGTGGACTTTCAAGGGTCTGGGGGCCAGGGAGGCCCTTAAAGAATAAAAGAAATCTCTAGATAAAGGGATTTTTATCAAAGAGCAAGACACCTCTAACTTGAGCACTTTGGAAAGACATTCTAGGTCTAGAGGAGAGTCCAACACTTCCCTTCCTCTGTTTTATAGACTAGGACACTGAGGTCCAGAGAGAAATGATGATGTCAGAGGACCTCAACGCTGTTTTCCATCAAGTAAGCCACACAGATGGGATCTATTTTTGGGCTTGTCTTAGGGTGTGGTCCCAGAGTGAGGAACTGCCCTGCTAATTTCTAGCCACCCTCATTTGTGACCAAACAGGCATCTCTCAGCACCATCACCCACCTTAGTCACCAAAGTTGGCACCACAAGGTGGCTTTTGGTAGCTTCCAAAAATAAAATCTCAGAGGACTGGGACCTGACAGGACCCAGGGGATTCAGAAGTCTGTGCTTCAGGCTCAGCAGTTTTGGAGCAGGAAGCGCTCGGAGACTCTGATGTCCAACCCCCCTGGTTTTGAAAATGAGGAAGCTGGGACTCAGAGAGGGCAAGTAACCTGCCTGAGTGCCCCCCACTCCCCCGCCTGGAGCTGGGCCAGGACTCACCGTTGTGTCTTTCTGAAGGCCATTGTCAAGGAGAAGTCCAAAGGTGATTAGCATGTCCCGACTTGTTGCACTAGTGAATTCTGGTTTGTATTCGTCATTCTGTCTCATACTTTGTAGACAAGATGATTGTGGTCCGTGAAAGTTGACAAGGGCCAGGATGGGTGAAAGGAGATGGGGGCGAGGAGGTGGTGACAGGGAGGGAGAAAGGGGGTCATGGATGCTTTGGGGGGCTCCTAGTTTGTACGCTATGGGCTCCAAGGACATAGGAACTGGGTCTCTTCCACTGCAGTGTCCTTAACACCTGGCACAGTGCCTGACACAGAGTGAGTGCCCAGCAAACCTCTGCAGAATGAAAGCAAAGATTTATCCTGCACAGGCCCAAAGGGATCGTGTGGTAGGCAGAGGATCTCCTTAAAGACGAGTCATTGCCAGTGTCATTCAGCTTGAGAAATGCTGAGGCCTCAGATCTAAAATGGGGGCAGAGCTGTCCATTTCTCTGTGGCCTTGACACTGTTCAAGGCAATATGATGTCTAAGGAGGGTGTTTGCCCCTGGGGCAGGCTGCCCACCCTTAGGAGGAAGGAAGAACAGGGGCTGTGAGCCCCAGAAAGTAAACCCTGACTCCAAAGTGAGATTATCTAATTCTTGGCTGTTATTTGTCTATTTCCTCTTTGCTTTATGCAAGTCCTTAATCATAATAATAACGGACATTTACTGAGTGCTTACTGTGTGCCAGCATCATGTTAAACTCTTTCTGTTCATTATTTCATCTAATCTCATAAAATCCCCACGAGGTAGATGCTATTATCATTCTCAGTTTACAGGGGAGGAAACTGAGGCACAGAGAAGTGAAGGAAGTTGTGCCAGGGCATGCAGGTAGGAGATGGCAGGGCAGGTTTGAACCCAGGTCTGTGGGACTCCAGAGGGACATCCCTAACCACTCTACTCCACTGCTTTATTGAAAACCCAGCCTCCTCTGTGCTAGAGAATATTGAATAAAAGGTTAGGGGCCTGTGTTTACTTGACCACAGTGTTAAAGGGGGTTGAGGTCCCCTCCCTGAGGCCTGCATGGCAGTGACAGCGGGTATTATCAAGGGCTCCCCAGGGAAAGAACAAGTGGTCCAGTCCCTCCTTCCCGTGAAAGTTGGGAAAGGTAAAGGGACAGGCAGATGGGCAGAGACTAACCTCAGGTTCAATTCTACCCACAAATATTGAGCACCTACTGCGTGCCAGGCACTGGGGAGGAGAGATGAATTAGATGCAGTGCCCGCCGTGAAGGGGCTGAGGGATACACGTTTCTGTCTCTGGGATATCAACTCTACAGACAAACTGGGGTGCAGTTACCAGGCCTGGGAGAGTGTGATGCTTGAGACCCCGTCCCCTCCTGGGCAGCAGTCCACTCCATCTTCCCCTCGGTGAATGGCCCGAACCAGGCAGGACTCAGCTGAGGCTCAGTGGTGATTATCAGGGCAGGGGGCTCAGCTCAGCTTCGGCTCTTGGACACAAGCTGTGAAGCCAGTGTTTGAGGTGCAGATGGTGCCTCCGCCACCTGTGTCCCCTCTTCCACAAACACTGCTTCTCTGGGGGCCTGGGGCAAGCCAGCTGAGGCAAACCATTGCCACCTGTAGGGGTGGCGCTGGACCTGGGGATGGGAGCAAGCACAAAAGAGCCTCTTACCCACCTCCATACATTTGTGATCGAAGAAGAAATTCTGGATTAGAAGTGGGGCTGGGTGGGGGAGGCCTGAGGACAGCTGGCC
Source organism: Physeter macrocephalus (assembly GCF_002837175.3). Classification (NCBI taxonomy): domain Eukaryota; kingdom Metazoa; phylum Chordata; class Mammalia; order Artiodactyla; family Physeteridae; genus Physeter; species Physeter macrocephalus. The sequence goes on along the minus strand of NC_041216.1, from coordinate 13,985,491 downwards.
TGGCCCTTTAGTGACCAGCTTTTGTAGTTCACACATGGCCACTTCCCAGGGGTGCAGATCTCTCTAGAAGGCTGGTCTGGCATCGAGGCTGGTGCACCCACTCAGACCAGAACCACAGCACGATTGGTGCTTGAACCAGCCCTAGCTCTACTACCAAACAATTTCCAGGGCCTCTTTGCCCTCCCCCTGCCTAGGTCCTGGCACTCTGGTTCACTGAACAGGCCTCCCAAACCTCAGATCATCCCAAGGGCTTGGCCTTCCCTTCCCCCTCAGAAGGCGTGTAGGCTCCAGATGAAAACTGCCTACCCTGTCCCCAGAGTTTTCTGAGGGAAGGGAGGCCTTGTTGACCCTCCAAAAGCTGCTGTTACACCGTTTCCCCAAGACAAATGTCTGGTCTTCTATCCTCCACCTGAGGGAGACCACTCTAGCACTTCTTTGGAGAATGGAGATCTGGCTTCTCCATCTCTGCCCAATCAGGGAAGTAGCTGGAAACTTCTCTCACCGAAAACAGAAAGAATCTGCCTCCCCAGGCACCCTGAGAAATAGAGCCTGAGCATTCAGGCTGTGACAGGAGTAGCAGCTCTGCTGGGAAGGAGTCCTGGAGGAGAAGATGTCTGAGCTGGGTTATGAGCTTCAGAAGGACATTCTAGGCAGAGAGAACAGAATACGCCAAGGCTCAGAGGCAAAATCAGCTAGTTTTGCTCCAGGAGCTGTGATGGCCTTTGGGGGAAATGCGGGTGGGGTGTGTGGATGAGGCAGACCAGAGCCAGATCTTGTTGGGCTTCTCATAGCAAGCACGACTCATAGCAGGACAGAGTGTTTTCAGAGAGACGTTTATTCTGTTTTTTTACCTAGGTCATTGCCAAGTGTGAAAGAGGAACCTCTGGACTGCAGCTGGAAAAGGAAGACAAGGAGGAAGGAGGGGGATCCAGGGAGCTGGTAGCTACTCCTCATCCGCTCTCTCCTTCCCTCTGCTTTCGATTTGCTTGTGGACAGTATAGCCCAGAAGGGCCCCAATCTTGGCCATGAGGGCACTGCCACCGCTAGCCCCTGTAAAGCAAATACAGTTGGTGAGAGGACAACCATCTTATAGCACAGGACTGTTTCTAGCCTTGCCCACACCCTTCACCTCTCACTGCTGGGGTGCAGCCTGGTCTGTGTCTTCCTCTCTGCCCCCTCTGAGAAGGGCTGTGTCCTTTTGGGCTGGTTCTTTGGGCTTTTGCCATCCAGAACTGAGGGAAGATGGAGGGTTCAGAAAGGCAGAGGGGCAGTTTGTTAGGGGTGGTTTTTCTGTAGGATTTTGGACGCCTCGGAGGGGGAGAGAAAAAAAAAAGAAAGAAAGGGCTGGATGAAAGAGAGAGAGAGAGAGAGAGAGGTGAAAGCACGTTTTTAGAAGCACCATTCTGTGCTCTGTATCCATCCCCTTCATGATGTTCAAGAAATGCAAGACCAGGGATAGTATGAGGTTGAATTGGGTCGCTTCACCACATTTCTTTGCCACTCTGTTTCTCTGAGATTGAGGAGATTCATAAAATGTTAAATTGAGGATGTTTATCCTGGTTAACGCATGGGGAAACTGAGACTTGTGACTTGGCCAAAGAGTTAGTGAAGGCTCTGGCCATAGAGTCTGAAAGCCAGAAGGCAGACTGACTGGGTTTGAATCCTGGCCGTGGTGCTACCCATATGGCAGAATTTGAGTAAATTCCTTAATCCCTGGTGCCTCAGTTTCCCCATTGAGTGGTGGGGATTAGAAGAAGCCCCACCTAGTAGAGCTGAGTTAGCCCGTGAAAAGGGCTCAGGACAGAAAAGAGGGCAACCTGGCCCGGCCCGCGCTCACCCAGGCTCTGCAGTGTGGCCACCAGCCCCCCGGCGGGCACTCCGCCCCCGTTCGCCACGGCCGACCAGCTCATCAGCGAGGCAGCCACCGAGTTGGCGGCGATGCCTGCGCTCGTGAAGCCCAGCGCGGGCAGCGCCATGGCCATGAGCCCTGGAGGAAGAGGAAGCAGTGAGGGACGCCAGCCGCAGGGCCCGCCCCACCTTCCGGGGCTCCCCGCCCTCCAGACCCACCTCCTCCGACGGCCATGTAGGTCAGCGTGCCCCAGAACCCGGAGTCACTGTCCTCTGAGCGTCTTTCGCCTGGAAGGAGGGTGGACAATGCCTAGTGGGGAGCAGGGTCCCCTACTCTGTGCCTGATGCTCCTGACCACCCCCGGCGGTGGGGCCACCGTCCTCCCATTTCGGAGAGCCTCCGTGAAGGGAAGAGAATTTTCCCAGCGCGCTCTGCCTGGTGCAGAACTGGCATGAACTCATTTCGGGAGAATGGAAGAATTGACAGAGCAGGGATTCGAATCTGGGACTCTAGCTACGGGGACCCCGCGCTGTCCATCGGAATAGCTTCTCTCGTTCAGAGGCACGCCTGGGTCTCGAAACCAGGGATCCTGAAACCCTCCGCTTCTCTATCCCAGAGTCCTCAGGTGCCCCAAGATCCTTACCTGTCTCCTCGCAGCCGCAGGTGTAGAGTAGCAGGTAGCACAAGACGAGCGATACCGCCTTCTGCCACACGGTGGCACAGCGCAAGGCTTTGTCGCCGTACTTGGGACGGGGGAGAGGGAAGAGACGGTCCCTAGAGCTCTATTGGAGCCACTCCCGCTCTGTTGTATTCCCTTTCGATTCGAGGATGAGCCCACAAAGAGCAGCGAGATGCTCTGGACTGAGCCCAGGACCCCTCTAAGGAGCCGCAGGCTTTCCGTTTCCTCACAGCACCAGCGGCGCTGATGTTCCTGCCACACCGGTGGTTATGAGAATTACAGGATGGAATCCTCTCTGGTACAGTGCCTGGCATGCACTGCGCACTCAGCGGAAGTCAGCTAGTATCATTACTGTGGTTTTGGTTTCTGGCTTTGTCTGGGTTTGTCTTAAGCAGGATACCTGGGACTTCTTTGAGCCTGTTTCCTTATCCCTAAGGTGGGCCTATTAATAAAGCCTATTTCGGAGGGTGGCTGTGAGTTTTGCAACTGTTCACCACGATATCCCTAGCATTTAGAACAGTGCCTGTCACACAGAATTTTCGAAACGATGGTTGTTGCTAGATTTATTCTCCCAATGCATTGAATAGTTACAGGCCCCAAACACTGGCTTCACATCAACTTCCTTTCTCACAGAGAAAGCAGAGAGGGGTAAAGGAGCTTGCCCAGGGTCACACAAGAAATTGTGCAGCCTAGACACACACTCAAGACTGCAGAATCCATGGGCTTCCCTGGTGGCGCAGTGGTTGAGAGTCCGCCTGCCGATGCGGGGGACACGGGTTCGTGCCCCGGTCCGGGAGGATCCCACGTGCCGCGGAGCGGCTGGGCCCGTGAGCCATGGCCGCTGAGCCTGCGCGTCCGGAGCCTGTGCTCCGCGACGGGAGAGGCCACAGCAGTGAGAGGCCCGCGTACCACAAAAAAAAAAAAAAAGACTGCAGAATCCAAAACCTATGCTCTTTCCATTACACAGCAAAATAGAAACACACTTCCCTTCCCCCACCACAACTCACCTCTAATGTGAACTTTGTCCGCTCAATGCATTTTCCTCGAATTGAAAACAAAGAAAAAACCCAAACAACTTCCCCTGTACTGAGCACTTTATGGCACAGGGTTATTTATACCCATAGCAACCCCATGAAGTAGGTACCATTGTTCTAAACCACACGTTATAGATAAGGAAACTGAAGCTCAGAAAAGTAATAATCCCAAGCCTGCTAAACTAGGGAGTAGCAGTCAGGATTTAAAGCCACAATTGACTTCATCTGTCCTCAAAGATAAACTCACTGTCACATTAGATTCTGCAATAAAGGGGTTTCAGAAATCGTCCAGTCCTTTGGGCAGGTAAAGTAGCTTGATTCTCATTTTACAGATGAGGAACTAAAGCCCAAGGAGGTGAAGTGGCAGGGTTAAGGCCAGAGACTGCTGACATGGCACCTATAAGCTAAGTCTCATGACTCTTGGGGTTTTGCAACCCAACCCCCTAAAAGCCCACCAACACATCCCCTCAGACCATTCTGAGTCCAGGGCACTCAGGGGTGTAGACTCCCTGAGGAATGGGCATCCCGGCTCTCATAGCATGAGCCTCACGGGCAGGCAGCCTGGCAGAGGTTGGCAGCTTGACACCCACATCTCACAGCTTCTGGGTTTACCTTGGAGGAGAGCAGAGAAGGAAGCTTCCTGCCTGTAGCCTGCTGACAGAGGGAACAGCAGTGAGGTAACAGCTCTTATGCTGGTTTTTTATAGCCCTTTCAGATTGGCCCCAGGTGGCCAACCCCTGTCAGAGTTTCCAGTTTTGGTTTCTCGAGCTCTGCAGCAACTTTTCTCTTTCCCTCCAGCTCTGCTCAGTGACAACATCTCTGCTGAGCTGCCTACTGGCCAAAAAGTGTAATTCAAGTCGGAGACTTTCCGAATAGCTAAAGAGTATTCAAAGCAGGTCAAACTAGAGTGAGATCCACAGCCCTACTGGGCTTAGTGAAGCCCGATCACCAGCTCCTCCTGGGGCAGAAGGTCTTTCACAGTTTAATTCAATTAATAATAATGCCTACCACTTATTGAGCACTTGCAGCATACAAGGGCCAGGAAAGATATCCAATCCCACAACAGTCTTGTGAAGTACTAGAACTGTTTATAATCCTATTTTGCAGAAGAGGAGATTAAAACTTGTGGAACTGAAATCACTCCATTCCATTGTTCTCTCAGGCTGGCTGCTTCTGGGTGATGGGCATATGGTAAGACCAGTGAAGCCCATGCTCATGAGGCCATTGTCACATATCCTTTGCCATAAAATGAGTCTTCTCGCTCTGGGTAATGGATTGAGCATTCTTTCAACCTTTGGATGGAGATGCTTGCAGAACTAGAAATGCAAACCATATTTGGAGTACATAATTCCAGTAAGGAGGAATCATTGCTTTCTGCAAGGTGGAAGGGGGTTGATATAATTGACCTGCCCAGGGCGGGGCTGGCTGCCCTCGCTGACCAATGTTTCTATGCTGCTGCCTGCTGCTGGCTGGTTGACTAATTGTTGGCCGTTGTCAGGTCAGCCTCGATGAAAGGGAGCCCAAGTTGTTGGGTCCATTCATAGCCTCCATCCTTGCCACTATGGCCACCCTTTTATGGGTCTTTTGCAAAGCAACAGGATGGCTAACTTTAGAGGCTGGCTGACATCCACAAGATGGGACATTTGGCCATCTGGCTGGAGAGCCTCGATGGTCTCTGGTGAGCATTAATGTGAGACACAAGATCTGCATACTTTGCACCCACTCCGATAAGTTCATCTCTATGCCCCTTACCCATACCTGCTTGTCTCTGAAATTCTGCTCTTTCTCTTTCAATGCCCTTGACCAACTAGCCAAGCCATTTGCCATTTATTAGGAATTAGTGTATATCTGTGCTTCAGTCATATCTTCCTCCATACAAAAGGAAGGACAAAGTATATTGCTTGGAGTTTTGACCCCAGGGAGTTTACTGCCATCCTTCAGGGCTACCCCCACTTGGGGTTGTAACAGAGTGGTCCATTTCCAGCTTGTGTGTATACTGACTTGTGTGTAAATTGGCTTCTACTCCCTTCCTCCTTTATCAATTTGCTATAGGGAAACCTCCATGAGGCCATAAGTATGAATTAAAGCCGAGGTGTCAGATCAACAGAGTTAGATGCCATGGGAGTCTGAGCTGCCTGTTCATTTGATTTACTCATGCAGCCCTGAATGTACCACTTCCATCATATTGGATTGCTGCTGTGCCCGTCTGATAACATCTAGCTTTAGACATACAGCCACCTGACATCTGGTGGTCACATGCTCAGTCACTACTGGGGCCCAGTGACACATCAGAACCTTTTTGTTCAAATGGACCATGGTTATTATGGCCTTACTCCAGAATCCTAGGGGTCCTCACTGCAACTGTCCTATTTGAGCTTTCAAAGACTCCCCACAGAAACTTTATCCACCACAGATTCCTCCAGCAACATTGTATCTGCAGGATCATATAATCCAAAGTGGCCACATTGCCTGTTTTATGATCTGAACCTGCTATGCAGCCCGGTGTTGGTCTGGGCACCATTCAGAATTGGCAGCTTTCCAGGTCACCTAATAAAGGGTTGGAGAAGTAGCTCTAAGCGTGTCTCTTCTGTCTCCAAAATCTAAAGAGGCCCACCAAAAACTGTGCATTTTTCCAAGAGATATGTGAGGTGAGATAACTTGTTCTGGCATGCCCCAAACCACTGAACCCCTAAAAATATTCCCAGTGTGGCAGGACCGTGAATCTTCATGCAATTTATCTTCCACTCTCTGGCAAATATGGTGCTTACCATTTCCTGTTCATGTCCAATGAGCATGATGTCATCAATATAGTGGACCAATCTGATGTTCTGTGGGATGTCAAGGTGATCAAGTTCCCTGAAGACTATAGATAACAGAGAGCTGGAAAGTTATCAAAGCCCTGAGGGGAGAGAGTGAAGATGCTGTCACTGTCATATTGTGATGTAAAGGCAAACTAACCACCTTTGATCATCTCTTCTCTTGGGTATTGAAAAGAAAGCATTTGCTAAATCAATAACCACACACAAGTGCTCGAGATTGTGCTGATATGTTCCAGTAAAGATACCACAGCCAGGAGAACAGCTCTGATTGGGGCTATCACAAGGTTAAGTTCACAGTGATCTATCCATCGTCCACCTGATCCATCTGTTTTCCTGGAGGCCAGACAGGTGAATTGAATGGGGAATCCAAGCTCAGCCAAAGTATTAGATCAGAAATAATACTGCACAAATCAGCTGTAAGGCAGTGTAATGGTTAATTTTACGTGTTAACTTGGCTAGGCCACAGTACCCAGATATTTGGTCAAACGCTACTCTAGATGTTGCTGTGAGGTAGTTTTTACATGAGATTTATATTTAAATCAGTATACTTTGAGTAAAGCAGATTACCTTCCATAATGTGGGTGAGCCTCATTCAGTCAGTTAAAAGCCTTAAGAGCAAACAAACCTGACTCCCCCTTGGAAGAGGGAATTCTGCCTGCAGTCCGCTGTCCAGCTCAAGCTGTAACATCAATTCTTCCCTGGGTCGCCAAGTGGCCCGCCTACCCTGCAGATTGTGCACTTGCCGGCCTCCACCATTGCATGAGCTAATTCCTTAAAATAAATCACTCCCTTACTGTATATGTACACATCCTATTGGTTCTGTTTCTTTGGAGAACTCTGACTAATACAGGGAGTTTCAGGAGCTTCTGTTTGGCTTTTCCTATCATTATAGCCTTTACTCTGCAGATCGTGGAATCAATGAAAGGATTCTGTCAGCTTCTTTGGGACCCATTGGACTTAGGCTAAACTCCATCTATATCACCTGCCCTCCTTTACTCCCTGCTCTAGCCAGAGAACTCTGTTTTGTGTCAATTCAGACTCCATTTCTTTAACAATCTTTCAATATTCTGAATATTGTCCTTTTTCCAATGCACAATTATCCCAGTAAATGACAGCAGATTCCTTTGGGGAAGGATTGGAGGAATATTTACTATATATAATTATGGTATCACTGTAGAGTTGTTTCTTTAGGGGGGATGGCCTCTGCTGTAGCCAAGGGGTTCTAGCTCTGTGAACTTAGATCTAGAATCTAGATGAGGGACTGTGGTTATCCATTGTAGCAGCTGATGTCAGTCGTCTGCTTACCAGCTCCTGATTTTTTAAAAAATATGAAAATAGAGGATCACCCAGTCAGCTGTCCATCCATCCCATCCCCATAACAACTTGCCATAGATTCCTGCAGATCGAGGCATCCTCATTGTCGCTCTGGCCTCACTGCCCTTGACAGTAATTATATTCACCTGGTCTTGGATGCCACCTCTGCCATTCTGGAATCCCAACATTAGTATTGATACTAGGGATCCCAATTCCATGGCAGCACCTCTTACTCTTAATCCTAGGGTACCCAAAACAGTCACCACTGAGCTACTCAGAAGTGCTCGTGTCCCCTTTATCAGTGAGTTCTTTTTTGACTTAGCACAGAGGGTGTCGTGTGGGCCCTCCTAGAGAACATGGGTGCTGAGTTCTTAGCTCTTACTTTCCCACCTCCCTGAACTTTCTGACCTCTTCTTAGTACTCTACCAAGGAAGTTCTAGCATCTTGACCTCATTTATTATAGGTCATCATCCTGCTTTAAGGAACCATCCTTGCAAACTATTAAGATCATATTTCAATCATCTATTGCTGAATAACAAACCACCCAAAACTTAAAGCCTTAACACAACAGCAATTTATTATTTCTCACAATTCTGCAGCCTGGGTTAGGCTCAACTGGGTGTTCGTACGCTTCATGTATTGTTTGTAGGTGTTGCAGGAGGTACAATGTCCAGGATGTCCCTTTCACTTACATAAATGACAGCTCAGCTGGGATGGACGGAACATCTGGGGCTGGTCAGGTGTCTCTCTTTCTCAGCATGGTGTCTCTTCACAGTGTAAGGGTGTCCGTGTGGTTGGATTTCTTACATGGTGGCTGGCATCCAAGAGGGAGGAAATGGAAGTTGCCAGTCTTCTCAAAGGCCAGGTCTGGCACTGGAACAGTGTCACTTCTACCATATTCTGTTGGTTATGGCAAGTCGTAGGCCAGTCCAAATTCAAGGAAAGGAGGAAAATAGACTCCAACTTCTGATGTGAGGAGTGGCATGTACATAGATGGAGAGAAGGAATTGATGGTGACCCTCTTTGGAAACTACCAGAGACCAGCTCAGGCATCCTTGCAAGCATATTAAAGCCTGACTTACTCAAGTGTGGTCCATGACGATGTATTCCCCATTAGCCAATCTTATATTCTGCCATGCCTGCCTCCTCACTGCCATGTCTAAAACTCCCAAGATCACTCCCACATATATTAGCCAGGCCTTTCGATTCCTTTGATGTGTAGCTTATTTTTCCTGGGTCAGGACTTAAATCTCCCCACTTAGGATTTGCTAGGAACTGACCCCAGTTATTTGAGTGTGTGATGGGAGTGACATTTGTATTAAGGAGAACAAATATCTTATGAAGGACCTGCTTCATGTGAGATTATTGTATAGTCTCAAGGAAGTGAGAAACTGTTATTCCTTAGCAAGAGGGCAGGGGCTGCTTCTGCCACGCAGGAGAACTTATGAGATAAAGATTCTTAGGTTTGTCTACCCTGATGTCCCTAGCCCAGGTCTCAGGATCCTACTCTTTCCCTATCAGGGCCTTGACTATGACATAGGAGATCTACTGACACTGTACATTTAGAGACCTTTGCAACTCTGCCACTTATAATGTGATTGGCTGTGATTTTTTTTTCTGCATAGCCTTCCCTTCACCACAAGTGAAAGCTTTACTAATTGTGATGCCAGCTGAAGGGCAAAGTTATTATCACTCCATCTACTACCAACAATGAGATCCCTATTGCTTTCACACGGGTGAGAAATTCAACTACAAAATCACACCCCGGAGGTCTGTTTTCTAGGACCTCTTCTGGTACTAAATGTCAACCTATGTTCCTTAGGAAATGGAGCCTGAATCAAAGGTTGTACACTGATGCTTTCTTGGGTGTTGCAATCCCAAGGAAGCAAAAGTGAGGGGGAGAACAGAAGTGAGACAGAGAAAGAAGGAAAGAAATATAAGCTCTTACATTACTTAGCTGGCCAGAGCCCCACAGAAATCAAGGCCAGTTGCTCAGTCACATGGGATCTCCTCAAAGAGGTCACATGGAACCACTATGTCTTGGAATAGTCCATAGTAAGGAAGAAGAGTGAGGAATTTATCTGTCATCAATTTTTCATTGTCTAGTCTCACGGTTGCCAACAGGGTCTTAACAGTCTGCCCTTTGGAACCGTGTTAACTCCTTCCACTGGGCTGTTGCTGGGGAAGCCAGAGCCTTCATAATCCCAGTTGGGTCAGACATGAGTGCCAAAGCTTCTGGTGTTCCTCCTGTAGCAGGCTTAATTGAGTTCATGCCAAAGACTAGCTCTTGCCTCCTGATGATGCTGAGGCAGCCAGTAACGTTTGGCAATGAGGCAAGGATGTTGACTGCTGAGAGACATCTAAACTGAATCTGCTACAATTAAAGGGAAGACTTTGGCATTTACTTAGAATGAGATGGGAAGCTATTGGAGAGATTTAAGCAGAGGAGTGACATGTCTGAAAAGCTTTCACAGGATCACTCTGGCTTCCCAGGAGGGCAGGGACAGAAGCAAGGGGACCAGTTAGGAGTCAGTTGCAATAATCCAGATGTATCCATCAGGGTTCCATCAGAGAAGCAGAACCATTAAGAGTGGTAAGAATAAGGGATTTATTATACATATTTGATTACATGCAATTATGGGTGCTGGTTACACAGTTTATGTACAGCTGTTGTTTGTGCTTCTGATGTTGGGTTAGGAGTCAGCAGGGAAGTCCTAAATGATGGGTGTCCTGAAAGACGGACATGAAGTGGTGGAGGGCAAGGTCAAGCTGGCACCCATGAAGATGAACTGGAATCTATGAGGACAAACTAGACCTCCACCCCCGCATTTCTCTCTCCCCACCTCTAAGCCTCCAATTTTGATGATGACTGGCAAGAGAAGCTGGTGCCTTTCTTCAACACACACCTACCCTGGAGCTGGAGAAGCTGAAGGCAGAGATTGGGGCGGGGAGGGGGTGCTGGAGGAGCTATGGCCCAGCTGCTGCCCTACACTGACAAGGGGAGCCAACAGATCAGTGAAAACATGCATGAACTGCAGCAGCACTTGACCCTGTACTAGCCTTCCAAGCGTAAGAATGTCTACAGCTTCACGTCCACCTCCTAAATCCTGCCTAAATCTCCCTCTGTGGCCAATTCTCATCCAAAACTATACAAGAAAAGGAACTCTGGGAAACATAGCTGCAGCTTGGTTGAGTTGACATAATACAAAGCCCACCACACCAGATGAGAAATTGAAATGGCTTGGACCAGAGTATTGGCAACAGGGGTGTAAGAAATGCTTGAATTCTGGAAGTATCCTGACTATCCCTCACTATCTGAATCTATGTGGTTTCTGAGCTTGGATGGTGAGCTCTGATGTGAGAGTGGTCATGTCACCTTGAGTTTGATGAGGGAGAAGCAAACAGGCCCACCACTCACTTCTACGGGGCCTGGGACAATGACATAAATGGATGCTCGCCTACCAGGTGTCTAAATATTTAAAAACTCTAAATCAAGACAAAAACCTATTATTTAAGGTATATTCTATCTTCATACCTTAACAAATATAGCTTCATAACAACAAAATGAAAAATATATATGGAAACCTATGGTTTTTATATGACTGAAAGTCTATTAAAATGACTGAATATTAGTACATACCTGGGTGTTCTATTGGTGGACTGGAAATACTTGGATGAGGAGTACGAAAATATGTACACAATTAATAAATTATGTATTTATTCCATATAAGAAAGAAAAAAAAAAAAGGAGGCTGACCTGGCACTCGGAGCTAGGTCATGTTATTGAACATAAATGACCACACAGAATACCAGTCTCAGACAAGATTACTCTGACACCATGATAAAATGAGGCAAAACAAGGCCACTTTATATTTTGTCTAAACATAGACAACAAGTCAAAATATCAAACAACCCCACCTCAGCTAAAATGAGTGACTTCTACTTCTTACCAATTCGTTTTACCCTTGGGCTAGTCTCTTCCTTCTATAGATCAAACTTACATCCCCAATCATAGCATTGTCCTTGCTTTCTATCTTTTTTGAAAAAAATATTTATTTATTTATTTGGCTGTGCCAGTTCTTAGTTGCAGCATGTGGGATCTTAGTTGTGGCATGTGGAATCTTTAGTTGCGGATTGTGAACTCTTAGTTGTGGCATGCAGCATCTAGTTCCCTGACCAGGGATGGAACCTGGGCCCCCTGCATTGGGAGTGCAGCATCCTAGCCACTGGACCACCAGGGAAGTCCCTGCCCTTGCTTCTGACATCCAATCTAGAGCAATCCCTCACTTTCTTAGACCTTCCCCCAAGTCACTCAACCCTAGCCCAGATCCTATAATAGGTTCTTCCTAACACCCTCTGAGACATCCTGTGATTCCCAGTGATGTGTATTCTCCCTCACTGCTGGGAGTTATAAATCCAATTCTTTTAACTACAGGTGTGTTTCTGCTGGTCTTTGGCTGAAGGGTATTGACACACCTACAATGTATTTTTCTTGATTTTGTTTCAGCAAAATTACTAATATTTTTTCATAATTAAAAATTTCACATAATTTGTGTTCTCTTGACAGCACTGGAAAACTATGACCTGTGGGCCAAACCAGACCTTTTGCCTGTTTTTGTAAATAAAGTTTTATTGGAACACAGCCACATTAATTCATTTATGTATTGTCTATGGCTGCTTTCATGCTACAATGGCAGAGTAGTTACGACAGAGAATGCAATGACCAACAAAGCCTAAAATATTTAGTATCTCTCCCTTTACAGAAGAGTTTACCAACCTCTGATTTAAAGAATTAAAATTAAAATGTAATTGTTTTCAGAATACACAAAATTTGAATATATTTTCATCAAAAGATTAACTAAAAAATTAAAAATTAAAATTTTATTACATATTTTAAAATTAAAAAAATTACTTCAAAAGATTTAAATCATATATTACAAATAAGAAAGCAAGCTATACATATTAATATAACATTTTAAATCAAAATTTGAAGCTGATATATTTTGTTTTGGTAAATTTTATCAAATCTTATTTTTTTTAAATAAAATTTTCTACCATTTTAGTATTCAATATCTATCTAAATGCTAATAGAAAGAATTTGTACTATGCTTCACATATAATCTAGCGCTATACATACCCAGGTGAGTAATAATTGTTTAATTGGAAAACATCCCTTTGCTGCCATGTGCAGCTGTTTTGAATGTTGAGGTAATTTATGAGTACGTCTCATTTGGAATTGAAACTGGACGAGAAGCAAGAAAATGGATATTGGGCACTACTGGCAAATGATGCTTTGTCATGCAAGGATTTATAACTACATTCATGCTATCGGAGAGGAAGGATTTGCCAGATCAAACAGTTTGTTGTTTCTATTACCTAAGCTCTTCCATCTCTCAATCTTCCCCAGACACTGAAGCCGTGTCTGTCCCTGATGTTGGCAGCGACGCAACCTGTAAACTTTTACAGCAATCAACACAGTCAACTTTTGTTTTGAGGACATAGGGCAAGAGATTTTAGAAGCATTCCCCAGGGCCTGAATGGTGCTAGTCCTAGAGCGGATGTTTATGATTACGAGCTGTGCTGTGCCAGTGCTGAGCTTCAGATCCTGAGAGTCAGAGGCACTTGTGTGTTCTTTATTTGATGTGTGTTTGTGATAGGCAGGGTCCCCTAAAACACAGGGCCTAGGTGGAAGGCTGGTTGTAGTAGTAAGGGCTCAGATACTGAAGGACTTTTCAAAATATCTATCTGTGTCTTTTTGGTTTCTGAGTTTGGATAACAGGAGTTCAACTAGTGAGGGATACCTAGCCTTTACTGACCATCCAGATGTGAGATATGAGAGAAAGAGAGGAATAAAGGATGAAACCAAGATTTTTGGCCCAAACAACTGGATAAATGGAACTGTTGTTAACTGAAAGGGGGAGGACTCCAGGACTTTTTCTGCCAGTTCAACTCTACATGAACTAGCCTCAATCATGCAGACAGTGGAAGGAATCTGGGTGCCTGGATGACAACAGAGAGCATAGCCACCAGATGACTTGAATGTTAGTCCGTAGACCGTGATTGTCTTAGTCAGTTCAGGCTGCTATAGCAGAAGACCATAGACTGGGTGGCTAATCAACAACAGAAATTTATTTCTTACAGTTCTCTAGGCTGTGAAGTCCAAGAGCATGGTGCTGGCAGATTCAGTGTCTGATGAAGACACCTGTTTCCTGGTTCCTGTCTTCTGTGTCCTCACATGGTGGAGGGAGAAAGGGAGCTCTCTAGGGCCTCTTTTGTAAGGGCACTAATCCCATCTGTGAGGGCTTAGCCCTCTTGACCTAATCACCTCTCAAAGGCTCCACCTCCAAATACTATCACACTCAAGATTAGGTTTCAACATATGAATTTTGGGAGGACATATTCCTCCTTCTCCTGTATCACTAATTTCCCCTTTACTGTCATAACCCCCATTTGAGAGAAAGAGATCAAACTTCCCTTGACCCCCAGGCTCCCCTTCAATTATTATCCTGTTTTTGTTTTCCACTTTTTCTAAATGCTTCTCTATACTCCCTGACTCCACTGCCTTACCTCTCATTCTCTCTCTTTCTCCTCTTCTCCCCCCATTCTGTCTTTAACCCATCCCAAGCAGGCTTTTCTTCCTGCCAACCCAGTGAAACTGGTCATGTCAGGCTCACCAAACACCCTTTACCACAGGTGATCACTTCTTTCTTGAAGCCATTTCTTCACTTGGCTTCTGAGACTCAAAAGTCTCCTGGTTTTCTTTCTTCCTAACTAGTTGTACCTTCTCAGTCTCATTTGCTTATTACCACCCTCTCCTTCCTTCATCCCATCGTCAGTTCCCAATCTATTGTTTGGAGCTCCAGGCCTGTCTTTGGAATTCTTTCTTCACTCTTCCCAGATGATCTCACGGCTTTTGAAACCATCTACATGTTCATGACTTCCAAGTTACACTTGCAGCCCTCGCTGATACTCTACACCCCAGGTCTGTATCTCTAACTGCCTATTCATCTTATAATCATCTCAAAATTATCAGGCCAAAATGGAAGTTTTGATTTTCCCTTCCAAATTAGCACCTCCACGACTCCTCCCATCTCAGTAAATGCCATCACTTTTTACCCAGTTGCTCAAGCCAAAAACATAGGACACACATCTTTCATTCCTCTCTATTGTTCACACCAATGTCCAATCCCTTGGCTGGCCATTTAAGTTCTAGTCTCGAAACTTATCCCATCTTCATGATCTTGGATTTGGTAATAGTTTCTTAAGTGTCACAACAAAAGCATGGGCAACAAAAGAAAAAAATAGACAAACTGGATCGCACCAAAATTCAAAACTTTTATGCATAAAAAGACATTATCTTGTTACTCAGCCATAAAAAAGAACGAAATAATGCCATTTGCAGCAACATGGATGGACCTAGAGATTATCATATTAAGTAAGTCAGACAAAGGCAAATATCATATGATATCACTTATATGTAGAATCTAAAAAAATGATACAAATATATTTCTGTTTACAAAACAGAAATAGACTCACAGACACAGAAAACAAACTTATGGTTACCAAAGGGGAAATGGGGGGAGGGATAAATCAGGAGTTTGGGATTAACATATACACACTACTATATATAAAATAAACAATGACTTACTGTATAGCACAGGGAACTATACTCAATATCTTGTAATAACTTATAATGGAAAAGAATCTGAAAAAGAATATACATATATACATATATATTATATATGTATAACTGGATCACTTTGCTGTACACTTGAAACTAACACAACATTGTAAATTAACAATACTTCGATTAAAAAAATTTTTTTAAAAAGACACTATCCAGAGAGTGAGAAAAAAACCCCACAGAATGGGAGAAAATATTTGTAAATTACACATCTGATAAGGGGTTAATATACAGAATATATAAAGAACTACTACATGTTAACAACAAAAACCAAACAATCCAGTTTAAAACTGGGCAAAGGATTTGAACAGACATTTCTCCAAAGAAGATGTACAAATGACCAATAAGCACATGCAAAGATGCCCATCATTAATCATTAGGGAAATACGAATCAAAGCCACAATGAGAAGACCTCTTCAGACCCACTAGAATGACTATTATAAAGAAAAATAATAGGAAATAAGTGTTGGCAAGGATGCGGAGAAGCTGGAACACTTATTCATTGCTAGTGGGAATGTACAATGGTGTAGCTATTGTGGAAAACAATTGGAGGTTCCTCAAAAAGTTAAACATAGAATTGCCATATGATCCAGTAATTCCACTCCTAGGTTTGTATCGCAAATAACTGAAAGCGAGGACTCGAACAGATACTTGAACATTGATATTCATATCAGCATTATTCACAGTAGTCAAAAGTTGGACAAAACCCAAATGTCCAACAATAGATGAAAGGATAAACAAAATGTGATATATACATACAATGGAATATTATTCAGCCATTGAAAGGAATGAGGTTCTGACACATTCTTCAATATGGATGAACCTTGAAAATAAGCCAGACACAAAGGGACAAATTTGTAAGATTTCACTTATTTGAGATATCTTGAATAGGCAAATTCATGCAGACAGGGGTTAGAATAAAGGTTACTGGGGCTGGAGGGAGGGGGAATTGGGGAGTTATTGCTTAATGGGCACAGAGTTTCTGTTTGGGATGATGAAAATGTTCTGGATATAAATATATAGATGGGTGGATATAAATAGTGATAGTTGCATAACACTGTGAATATATTTAATGCCACTGAATTATAGATCTAAAACTGGTTAAACTGGCAAATTATATATATTTTTCCACAATGAAAGAAAAAAAACTTATCCCAAATCTGGCCACCTTTCACCATCTCTACCTTTTTCTCCTGAGTCCCAGGCATCATCACCTCCGGTCATCTAACTGGTCTCCCTGCTGCCATTCTCATCTCAGATCAGCCAGAGTGATCTTTTAAAATGTAAATCAGATCGCACACTCTGCAGTTCAAAACCTTCCAATGACTTCGCTTAACCCTCGAACAACAACCAAACTTCTTATCATGGCCCATAAACCCTGGAGGATTTGGCTGCTGGTGCCTCTCTAACCTATCTCCTACCATTCTCCCTTTCACTGGTCTTATTGTTACTCAGACATGCCCAGCGCTTCTAGCCTCAGGCCATTTGCACTTACTGCCCCCTTCCTCTGGAATTCTTTCCCCCAGATCTTCACATGCTTGACACCTTCACTTCATTTAGGTGTCTGCTCATGTGCCACCTCCTCAGGGAAGCCTTCTTGACCTTTCTACCTAAAATAGAGCCGTTCCCATCATTCTCTGTCCCTTTCCCCCACTTTATTTTTTATCTGAGCATTTAGCATCACTTGAAATTATGTTATACGTTTGTTTACTCGTATTATAGCCTGTCTCTCCCCTCTCTGGAATGGAAGCTTCACGAGAGCAGGGACTTTGTCATATTCGTTGCTGTCCTTCCAAGGCCTAGTACTAGATACTAGATGTGCAATTCATGTTTACTGGATAAATAATATAGAAATTAAATTCAGTTATATGTCAATTATATCTCAATAAAGCTGGGGAAATAATTAACTTTTTAAAAAATTAATTAATTTATTTTTGGCTGCATTGTGTCTTCGATGCTGCACGTGGGCTTTCCCTAGTTGCGGTGAGTGGGAGCTACTCTTTGTTGAGGTGCGCGGGCTTCTCATTGTGGTGGCTTCTCTTGTTGTGGAGCACCGGCTCTAGGTGTGCGGGCTTCAGTAGTTGTGGCGCGCGGGCTCAGTAGTTGTGGCTCACGGGCTCTAGAGCGCAGGCTCAGTAGTTGTGGTGCATGGGCTTAGTTACTCCGCGGAATGTGGGATCTTCCCGGACCGGGGCACGAACCCGTGTCCCCTGCATCGGCAGGCGGACTCCCAACCACTGTGCCACCAGGGAAGCCCAGGGAT
>NC_041216.1:13964143-13967571 GCF_002837175.3 Physeter macrocephalus | reverse complement strand
GCACTTTTATGAATTCATCAGTTTTCCATTAGAGTTCTGAAAATGCTTATTCATTCAGTTCAGCAGTATAGTCAGTTACCAGAAACCTGTACTTGTCAGAGTCTTTTCCATGAATTCCTTGAAGATGAAACCCTTTTATAGGAACATTTTTGCAAAAGCATCAGAGTACACCCAGAACTGTCTGTAAATGATACAAGACTTTAAAATGACCATGTTAAAGATCTGATGAAAGTTCATAATAATGCAATTGACAAGGAAATTTAGTTATTTCTGAGATATACATTTTAAAGTAATAATTAGAATTATGACTTATAACATTATACTAGAACATATAAGATTTTTAGAAATTTCATGTAATGTCTGAAACATTTATATTAACATATTTCCATACAAATAACCCAAAGAAAGTTTAGTATTAGTTTTTTGTTTGTTTGTTTTTTTATACTGCAGGTTCTTACTAGTCATAAATTTTATACACATCAGTGTATACATGTCAATCCCAATCACCCAATTCATCACACCACCATCCCCTGATATGATTATATAAATGCACTAATGTAAATTATATACAAATAAAAAAGAAATCATGCTATATTCCAGTAGGTAATGACGTGGCAAACCGTTCACAACAGGTTAAGTGAAAAACACTGCTCACAAACCAACACGAAGAAAATGGATAGCACCTGGAAAATGACTAGGGGGGAAGGGTCAGACACCAAAATGTTAGCACTGCTTGTTTGTGGGAGCAGGTAGCATGGGAGGTTTTGATTTCCTCCTTTGTGCCTATGTTTCCACAAGGAACACATCTGTCATCAGGAAAAAAGTAGTGTTTTTTTTTTTTTTGTGGTATGCGGGCCTCCCTCTGCTGTGGCCTCTCCCATCGCGGAGCACAGGCTCCGGACGCGCAGGCCCAGCGGCCATGGCTCACGGGCCCAGCCGCTCCGCGGCATGTGGGATCCTCCCAGACCGGGGCGCGAACCTGGTTCCCTGCATCGGCAGGTGGACGCGCAACCACTGCGCCACCAGGGACGCCCCTATTTCTTTAATATTGAGCTGCATGAGCTGTTTATATATTTTGGAGATTAATCCTTTGTCCATTGATTCGTTTGCAAATATTTTCTCCCATTCTGAGGGTTGTCTTTTCATCTTGTTTATGGTTTCCTTTGCTGTGCAAAAGCTCTGAGGTTTCATTAGGTTGCATTTGTTTATTTTTGTTTTTATTTCCATTACTCTAGGAGGTGGATCAAAAAAGATCTTTCTGTGATTTATGTCAAAGAGTGTTCTTCCTATGTTTTCCTCTAAGAGTTTTATAGTGTCTGGTCTTACATTCAGGTCTCTAATCCATTTTCAGTTAATTTCTGTGTATGGTGTAAGATAATATCAATAGTCTAGTTTCATTCTTTTGCTTGTGGCTGTCTAGTTTTCCTAGCACTATTTATTAAAGAGACTGTCCCTTCCCCATTGTATTACCTTCTTTCATAAATTAATTGACCATATGTGTGTGTGTTTGTTTCTGGGATCTCTATTTTTTTAATTGATACATGTGTCTGTTTTTATGCCAAAATCATACTGAGTTTGAAATCAGGGAGTACAATGCCTTCAGCTTTGTTCTTCTTTCTTAAGACTGCTTTGGCTATTTGGGGTCTTTTGTGGTTCCATACAAATTTTAGGATTCTTTGTTCTATTTCTGTAAAATGTGCCATCAGGATTTTGATGGGGATTGCATTGAATCTGTAGATTGCTTTGAGTAATATGGGCATTTTAACAATATTAATTGTTCCAAACAATGAGCATGAAACATCTTTCCATTCATTTGTGTTTTCTTCAATTTCTTTCATCAGTGTCTTATAGTTTTCAGTGTGTAGGTCTTTTACCTCCTTGGTTAATTTTATTTGTAGGTATTTTATTCTTTTTGATACAATTGTAAATTGGATTGTTTTCTTAATTTCTTTTTTGATAGTTCATTGTTAGTGTGTAGAAATACAACAGATTTTTGTATATTTATTTTGTACTCTGCAACTTTCCTGAATTTATTAGTTCTTACAGTTTTGGGGGGGGAGTTATCACACTTTATATATTGTCCACAAATATTGCCATTTATTTCTGTGTCTTGCCTAATTGCCCTGGCTAAGACTTCCAATACTATGTGGAATAAAAGTGACAAGAGTGGACATCCTTGTCTTATTCCTGATCTTAGAGGAAAAGCTTTCAGCTTTTCACCATTGAGTATGATGTTAGCTGTGGCCTTATCATATACGGCCTTTACCATGTTGAGGTGTGTTTCCATCTCTACCCACTTTATTGAGAGTTTTTGTCATAAATGGATGCTGAATTTTGTCAAATGCTTTTTCTGCAACTATCGATATACTCATATGATTTTTATCCTTTGTTAATGTGGTATATCATGTTAATTGAATTGTGGATGGTGAACCATCCTTGCATTCCTGGACTAAATCCCACTTGATCATGGTGTATGATCCTTTTAATGTATTGTTGGATTTGGTTTGCTAGGATTTCTGCATCTATGTTCATCAGTGATATTGGCCTGAAATTTTCTTTTTTTGTGGTATTCTTGTCTGGTTTTGGTATCAAGGTCATTCTCGCCTTGTAAAATGAGTTTGGAAGAATTCCTTCCTCTTCAGTTTTCTGGAATAGTTTGAGAAGGATAGTCATTAAATCTTATTTGGTAGAGTTCACCAAAGAAGCCATGACCCTGGACTTTTGTTTGGGGTGAGGGTCAGTTTTTGACTACTGATTCAATCTCATTATTAGTAATCTGTCAATGAAGAGTTTGAGAAGGATGGGTGTCAGCTCTTCTCTAAATGTTTGATAGAATTCACCTGTGAAGCCATCTGGTCCTGGACTTTTGTTTGTTGGAAGTTTGTTTTGTTTTTTTTTTTTTTTTTTTTTTTTGCGGTACGCGGGCCTCTCACTGTTGTGGCCTCTTCCCCTTGCAGAGCACAGGCTCCGGACGCGCAGGCTCAGCAGCCATGGCTCATGGGCCTAGCCGCTCTGCGGCATGTGGGATCTTCCCAGACCGGGGCACAAACCCGTATCCCCTGCGTCGGCAAGGGCCTAGCCGCTCTGCGGCATGTGGGATCTTCCCAGACCGGGGCACAAACCCGTATCCCCTGCGTCGGCAAGTGGACTCTCAACCACTGCGCCACCAGGGAAGCCCTGTTGGAAGATTTTTAATCACAGTTTCAATTTCATTACTTATGATTGGTCTGTTCATATTTTCTATTTCTTCCTGGTTCAGTCTTGAAAGTTTATACCTTTCTAAGAATTTGTCTATTTCTTCCAGGTTGTCCATTTTATTGGCATAGAGTTGCTTGTAGTAGTCTCTTAGGATGCTTTGTATTTCTGCGGTGTCTGTTGTAATTTCTCCTTTTTCATTTCTAATTTTATTGATTTGAGTCCTCTCCCTC
>NC_041216.1:13921690-13963470 GCF_002837175.3 Physeter macrocephalus | reverse complement strand
TGGTTTGGTGGTGTTGAATTCTCTTAGCTTTTGCTTGTCTGTAAAGCTTTTGATTTCTCCAACGAATCTGAATGAGATCCTTGCCGGGTAGAGTAATCTTGGTTGTAGGTTCTTCCCTTTCATCACTTTAAGTATATCATGTCACTCCCTTCTGGCTTGCAGAGTTTCTTCTAAGAAATCAACTGTTAACCTTATGGGAGTTCCCTTGTATGTTATTTTTCGTTTTTCCTTTGCTGCTTTCAATAATTTTTCTTAGTCCTTAATTTTTGCCAGTTTGATTACTATGTGTCTCGGCATGTTTCTCCTTGGGTTTATCCTGTATGGGACTCGCTGCGCTTCCTGGACTTGGGTGGCTATTTTCTCTGTGCTTCCTGGACTTGGGTGGCTATTTCCTTTCCCATGTTAGGGAAGTTTTCGACTATAATGTCTTCAAATATTTTCTCTGGTCCTTTCTCTCTCTCTTCACTTTCTGGGACCCCTATAATGTCAAGTTATTGTATTGTTTATCTCTGTTTGTTTGTTCTTTAATTTTTCTAGGTCTTTGTTAAACATTTCTTGCATCTTCTCGATCTTTGCCCCCATTCTTTTTCCGAGGTCCTGGATCATCTTCACTATCATTATTCTGAATTCTTTTTCTGTAAGGTTGCCTATCTCCACTTCATTTAGTTGTTTTTTGGGGGTTTTATCTTGTTCCTTCATCTGGTACATAGCCCTCTGCCTTTTCATCTTGGCTATCTTTCTATGAATGTGGTTTTTGTTCCACAGGCTGCAGGATTGTCTGAATTCAGTTTTTAAAAAAGTTTTATTTCTGAGTTTACAGATCAAGAATTTACATCTGCCAATAGAAGGCAGTTTCGATTTTTATCAACTCCCCCCTTCCACCCTGGACCTACACCATCCTCCTCAGCATGAAGATTTTTCTGGAGATTGTGAACAGGAGGCAAGCAGTGACACTCTGGGAGAGCTGACCCCATTGAAGCTAAGTGTCCCCTCTGTGTACTTCCACGATACTCTAAGCATAGCACAATTCAGTAATCCATTATTCTGTCCATGGTTATTTCCTTTTTGTCCCCCTTTTCTTTTGCTACCATGAACAATCCTGATAGAAATACCCTTTTTGGGCTTCCCTGGTGGCGCAGTGGTTGCGCGTCCGCCTGCCGATGCAGGGGAACCGGGTTCGCGCCCCGGTCTGGGAGGATCCCACATGCCGCGGAGCGGCTGGGCCCGTGAGCCATGGCTGCTGAGCCTGCGCGTCCGGAGCCTGTGTTCCGCAACGGGAGAGGCCACAACAGAGGGAGGCCCGCATACCACACACAAAAAAAAGAAATACCCTTTTTTCCTACTGTTCCCGCAGGGACACACCCAACCGCTGTTGCCAAAGACACATGGAAGGAGACTCGATAAAGGGAAGGAGGGATAAGGTTTGACAGGCTAGACATTCAGCAAACAGGTGTGTGTTCAGATCAGTTCAGTAAACATCAGTCACTGTCCTCACTTTAGTTTCCCAGTAGCTGATGACACTGTTGACTGATGTCTCCTGCTCTTCTCTTGGCTTCTGTGAAACCACTCTCCTCTCTGAACTCTCTTGCTCATGGCTCCTTTGCAGGCATCTCCTCATGACAAGATCTCTGTTGGATGGACTTTCTCTTGACTCAGGAAGGAGCACTGCTATCTTCTCTCTCTAGGCTTCCAAGGTAATATCGTCCAGTCTCAGGGCATATATGCTGATCATTTCCCCCCAAACTCTCTTCATCCCAGACCTCTCCTCTAAGAGATGTACAGACTAGAGCCGCCATGTACATAATGTCTCCCTCCGGAGGTCCCATAGGCATTTACAACTTACTATGTCAAAAATAAAACTCTTGGGAATTCCCTGGTGGTCCAGTGGTTAGGACTTCATGCTTCCACGCCAGGGGCCCAGGTTTGATCCCTGATTGGGGAACTAGGATCCCACAAGCCACGTGGCATGGCCAAAAAAAACCCCAAAGAAATAAAACTCTTGGTTTTTTCTCTGAAACCCGTCCTTCTAGTCTTCCCTTTTGCTGGAAATGATACCATCATCTGCACACAGCTGGGCACATAGACCATAATTTCTTTCTTTCCCTCACCACCCCCTAATTCCACTCCACCCCTAAGTCCTGTTGACTCTATCTTCAAAATATAGCCTGACTCTTTCCACTTCTCTCCACTGCAAACTTGTCATCATCACCTCTCACGTAGATGACTACAAAAGCCTCCTCACTGATCTCTGTGCATTTACGGTGGCCCCCTACAGTCTATTCTCCTCGTAGCAGACAAGTAAATCATTACAAAAATTTATATCTGTCACTTGACTGCTTAAAAACTGCCTATGGCTTCTTTCCCATTATACTTCATATGTTGTACTTTGAAAAAAAAATCATATGCGTATCAGGGTCTACAGGCTTTACACATCTGGCCCCTGCTGACTCCTGCCAACCTCTCCACTTGCCCTCTGTCCAACTAAGCCCCAGCTATACTGGCCTCTCCTCCATTTCTTGAAAATGCCAAGAAATATTCCACCTCAAGGTCATCACCTTTCCCTCTGCCCAGAACATTCTTGGCTAAGTCATATGTCTAAGTCCTTCTCAACCTTCAGGCCTTGGCATCCCCTGGCCTTCTCTCTATCCAAGTGAGTCCCCCTACCTTCTCCCTATCCCAACTTTGTTCTTTATCCCTGCAGCATGTTTATTCGTTCATAGTCCTTGCTATTTAACTGTCTTTGCCACTAGACTGTTGGCTTCACAAAGGCAGGGATCACATCTGTTTTACACACCAGCGTATCCCCGGGCCTAAGCCAGGGCCTGGCACAAAGTAAATATGTAAATATTTGTTGAATGAATGGATTAATTAGCACTGGGTGAATAGGATACAGAGGACCCAGATATGGTCTTTCTGTTCCATAATGCCATAATCTGATGGATGAAAAAGAAGTAGATAGGTAATTGCAAAACTGGTAAATAATATAGTAGAGACCAGAACTGGAGGCAGTAGAAACATAGAGAGGCCCATACCCCAGTGTGGAGTATGCGTGTGAGCAGAGAGGAGGCTGTGTTTCCATGATCGATGGCACCAGCATCTCCCTAGAAGAAATTCAGTTTCTCTGAATAGCATTTATTTAGTATACCAAGTTCCATGTATTGTTTCTTGTTTGTTTGTTTTTAATATGCCCAGAGTCATACAACTTCTAAGTGATAGAGTTGGGATTCAAAGCCAGGCAGTCTGGCTCCCAAACCTGCATCTTTTTAAAACTTTTGAAAATTAAATTAAATTTTTGTTTATTTATTTCGGCTGAGCCACGTGGCGGCTTGCAGGATCTTAGTTCCCCAACCAGGGATCGAACCCAGGCCCCCCTGCAGTGGAAGCGCAGAATCCAAACCACTGGACTCCCAGGGAATTCCCTCCATCCTTTTTTTAAAAAAAATAATTTGAGGTGAAATTCACATAATATAAAATTCATCATTTTAAAGTGAACAATTCAGTGGCAGTCAGTACATTCACAATGTTGTGCAACCATCACCTCTATCTAGTTCCAGAACATTTCCATCATTCCAAAGTAAAACCCCTTACCCAGGAAGCAGTTTCCCATTACCCTCCATGTACTGTTTTTGATCCCCACAATGACCCAATTGTACAACTGAGGAAAGAGGCTTTGAGAAATTCAGCTATAGTGAGAAGTTCAGAAGTTCAAGGTTACCTAGCTAGTAGAAGTGGAGATGTGATTTTGAACCTTTGTTTTCTGACCCCAGAGTCTAAATCTTTGATTAATACACGTCTTTGGGCAAAGTGACAAGTAGGGGGCTGGATTTGGATATCAAAGAGAATAAATTTGGGGGGGTGCACGGATTTATAAGCCATAAATGCGCCCTCGGTTGTTAAAAAACACACGTTTAGGTAAAACTGCAATTAGCATCGCTCAGGCGAGCAGAGTCAAAAGTAAGAGCAGCTATAGGGCAGAGACCTGGAAAGGTCAGCACTGCAGGAAGCTTTGCCAAAGCCTCAAGAACAAGAAGTTTGTAATTCCTTGGACAGCCCCTAGATGCACCAGGCTGGGACCTGAAAAGAGGCAGAGTAGCTGGGAGGGTGTGGCTTGCCTTCCGGTGGCCTGACCTAACCGGGAAATGCCAGGGAGTTGTTCGACAGAGAAGCTGAGGGTGCAACTGGATTAGACACAGTAGGAAGCAGTCCTCAGGCCAATTGCATCCCACTCAGAGGGGGGCCTCCAGGGCACGAGGACTCTCAGGGGTGGAGGGCCTCGCCTTAGTATCCGTCTTTTCCTTCCTGGAGGAGCTGTCATCACTCTAGCACCCCTCTTCCACAAAATAGGGGTGCTCCCTCTGGGGCTTCTCTCTTTCTCTCTGGAGGTCAGGGACCCTAGCGGTCCCTCTTTTTTAGGGATCTCAGACAAAGGGCATCCCTCTAAGTTGCCTCTCACGTTTCCTCTCCTCCCTCGAGTGAGAGGGCTGTGCGGGCCCCTCCTACCCCGACGTTGGAGGCGTTTTCTCACAAGCCCCCATCTTCTTCAGGCTCGGGGTGGCGGCCGAGTTCTAGTTCAACAATGCACCGCGCTCGGCTCAACCAGCTGCGAGAGGGCAACTCCATGGAAACCAAAACATCACAACTCCGTGGAGATATCGCGAGAAGCACGGTTGCTCCAGCTGCTGAGAGAGGAGGAGCGGGGGCGGGAACAGAGAGCGAAGTGGGAGGAGCCTAGGCACTTCAGAGGTCCCCGCGGGAGACCTTCCCTCCCAGCGGCGCCCCCTCGTGACTGCGCTTTACATAATAGAGGCCGCGCGCGTCATAAGTGGCGTACGCCAGTCCAGACCGAATCAGAGTCGTAAGAAGCTCCGTGTTCCGCCCCTTCCTCCTTGATAGACGTCAAAATGAACCAGTGAACGGGCGTTCAGCGCCGCCGCGCCAGCCCTGCTCCGCCCGCACCCGAGGACCCGCCCGCACCCGAGGACCCGCCCGCCTGCCGCAGCCCGCAGCCTGTCGCCGCCAGGTTGTGCCTCAGACTGTCAGATAAAGCGGCGGGCCGGGCCGGTAGGGCTGTGAGCACGGCCCGGGCCGGACATGGCGGCGCTCTACGCCTGCACCAAGTGCCACCAGCGCTTCCCCTTCGAGGCGCTGTCTCAGGGGCAGCAGCTGTGCAAGGTGCGCGGGCTGGGGCGGCAGCCGGGAACTGGGACGCTGGAGGCGCGGCCCGGAGCTCCCGGTTCTGTGGGGACGCCCGGTGGGGTCCCCCGGGCAGGGCGTGGCAGGCCCGCCTAGCTGAGGAACCGCACCCGCTCCGCCGGGGGCTGGCGGGGCACGTGGGGGAGACCCGGGCTGTGTCCAGGCCCCAGCGGCCGGCGTGTCCGGGTGCTTAGCAACCGCGAGGGATTGTTCTCGGACCCCGTGAGGTCGGGGGAGGGGACAGCTCGTCCCCTGCTCGCCCTCGACCAGCCGTGGCGGAGATCCCTCTTGGGCTGGCTTTCCCCCGCGCCGGGGTCTGCCGGGTTTCAGGCTTAGGGACCTCCTGCCCCGCCTGGATAGAACTCCAGAGTTGGGTGCTGTCTGGGACGATCGTGTCGAACTGGGCGCCTCACGGGCACTTTTTAGCCAGTCCCAGAGTCGGGGGTAGCCAGGCTTTACAATAAAGCCCCACAGTCAAACGCACGAAGCAAAAGGATGATATTTCAGCTTCTAGTTAGTGACCTTCTGTCCTCGCCGTAACCAGCTGCTGATCAGTTTTTACCCCTGAAGGTCCAAGTTCTCTTTTTTTCTTTTAAGTTGCTTCATCTTGCTTTGCCTATTTAAATGAATAGAGGTGCTTTGAAGCGACAGTTAAAAGTCACCAAGCCGGCTGGAGAGTGATGTTGCGATATCTCCACATAATCCAGAGTTTGTGTCTCTGGTATGGCTAACTCATAATTGTGTGTCATCATTGCCTCCAGTGGCCATGACTTTGTCTCTTTTTGTTTACTAGGTATGAGAGAACTGAAAAAGTCAAATGTCTGAATGCCTTTTTGGCCTTTAAAAAATACATATTTGATTATATGTTTGTATAAGTATATATATATTTATTTATTTTAAGGGAGTTTTATATATGTAAGCAATAATGATTTTAATTCAGTACTTTGTTTTCACAAGTGAAACTGCTCAAAAATCACAGTGGCGGAGGCAGAACTGCACTAGAATCCAGGGCTTCTCATTCCCTAGGTCTGAGGCTTATTCATACATTTGTTTTACAATTTATGACTAGTTCCATATAAATTCTTACTTAACTCCCACATCAATGCAGGGTGGTGGTGCCAGTTTTACAGACAAAAAAAAATTAGTCCCAGAAAGTTTAAGTGACTCACTCAAGCACAGTGGCTATGCTTGGAATAGTACCCAGGTCTTCTGCCTCCTACTGAAGACTCTTACCATTTCTGACTGCCTTTTAAAATTATATCCTCATTTCATTTCAGGAATGTCGGATTGCACACCCTGTTGTGAAGTGCACCTACTGTAGGACTGAGTACCAGCAGGAGAGGTACAGTTTTCATTGACCATGAAAGATGCTAATAGGCTTTTCCTTTTAAAATCTGTAATCGATTGCATTTCAATATGCAGATCTGTAATCAGTTGCATTGTAATATATAGATCTGTAATCAATTGCATTATACACAGATTCTGCCATTTCCTGTTATAACGCAATAGAAGTAAAATACACATATTGTTCCCTAGTTATTCATTAATTGCTTAAATTATTAGTTACTTATTTTTCACATCCTTGATAATTTTGTATTATCAAGGTTCTCTTAAAATAAATTTATTTATTTTAAGGTTTAAGGTTTTTTAAAATAAATTTATTTATTTTTGGCTGCATGGGCTCTTCGTTGCTGTCTGCGGGCTTCTCATTGTGGTGGCTTCTCTTGTTGTGGAGCACGGTCTCTGGGCACACGGGCTTCAGTAGTTGTGGCTCGCGGGCTTCAGTAGTTGGGGCTCACGGGCTCTAGAGCGCAGGCTCAGTAGTTGTGGCCCATGGGCTTAGTTGCTCCGCGGCATGTAGGATCTTCGCGGACCAGGGATCAAACCCGTGTCCCAGGGAAGGCCTATATTATGGTATTGACATTTTTGCCACTAAGAAACCAATCCCACAACAGTAAAACATGAGCCTTGTGCTCTAGTATGTTTATATGCAGAGTTTGAAGAATTTATAAGCCAAAAGAAGATACTTTTGAAAATGTGACAATCTGATAAAGAGTTTGTTAGCCCTAGTCACATTTGAAAAAACTCACTTGCCTTTACACTTGCCTTGTGTGAATCTCATTTTGAAAAGTGTGAAAAATATTTAGGTGTGAATGAACACACATCTTTGGGGGACTTTTTAATAGCAGCAAAGTGGTTTATTGGTATAGTAAGTTAAACTTTTGGGGAACCGTGGCTATAGGTAATATTGCCTTAAGCAGGATGGGGTCTGTTTGCCAGCTCACACATGGACCCATAAGCCTAATTTTAGTCAGCCTCATTTCAATTCTAGGAATATTTTCCCTGACATTTCATTATGTATATTTTCAAAGAAAAAAAAAGCTAAAAAAACTAGATAGTAAACACTCATGTACCCACTACTTAGATTCTACAATTTACACTTACTACATTTGCATCTGTCCATCTCTCTATCCATCAGTGTATTAATCCATCTTATTTGTGATGCAGTTTAAAGTTGTGGACATCAGTGTACTTGACCCTAAACACTTCAGCATGCATATCATTAACTTAGAGTTCAATATTTGTTTATGGTTTTTAAATTTTTTTAGAGGTAAAATTTGCACACATTGAAATGCTCAAATCTTAAGTGCATCATTCAATGAGTTTTACAAACAGTATATATCTGTGTAACCCTAAACCCCATCAAAATATAAAACATTACTATCACCCCAGAGATTCTAACCCCAACCCAGTCAGAGTCCACTCTCCTTGCTTTTTCCAAGCAACTACTGTTCTGATTTTCCTTTCCACCATAGATTAGTTTTACCTGTTCTAGAACTTCATGTAAATGCAGACACACAGAATATACTCTGGAAGGTTTATATTTTAGCTTTTACATTTAGGCCTATGATCCCTTTCAAATTTATTTCTATGTGTAGGGTGAGATTTGAAGTTTAACCCTTAATTCACACCATACATAAAAATTAATTCAAGATGGATTATAGAAATAGGTTTTTTGCATTTTTTTCTAAGATGTCAAGAACATTTGTATATATTGATATATATGTCCCACTCCTTGAGTAATAAATCTAAAATAAACCCAAATGTTCAACATCACAGAATCACTGATGCTAATCCTCTTTCTAGAGGTCTCTTTCAATGTACTTCACTTCCTGAACTGTCTTTTTTTTTCTTTTTGGTCACCCCGTGGCTTGTTGGATCTTAGTTCCCCACTAGGGATTGAACCCGGGCCACGGCAGTGGAAGTGCTGAGACCTAACCACTGGACCCCACTGGACCACTAGGGAAGTCCCTGAACTGCCTTTTTAAAATGGCAGAAAAAAAAAAAAATTTTAAAAAATAAAATGGCAGAAAATTGCCCTGGGAAATATTTTGTTTGAGTATCTCATTTTCATTTAATGTTTTTTACTTTGAGGTTTTTCTTTTGTTTTTTAAGTTTATAGTCACTTTGATAGGAATTGTATGGGAAATAAATCACAAAGTAGCAATATACTGGATTTTTATGTGATTTTGTTTTTAGCCCCCAAATATTGTTTAAACTGTTCTTAAACATCAAGCATTTGTTTGTATCTCCCTTTGTGAAGGGCTAGACCTATTTGAAGATAATTTTTTTTCCCCAAGGCAGTTTATCAGTTTAGGCATGTAGGTAATATTATGACTTGGATCTTCACAAGGGAAAGGGCGTGTTTATTTTTGTCAGTGCTTAGCTCTTAGAGAAATTGGAAATATTGAAAAAATATTTGGTGTTAGCATCTTTTTCCCCACATTGGGGATTTTCATATACTTTTACTTACAGAGGAGAACAGAGACAGAGTAAGGTCAACCTGGATAGAGTCTCTGAGCTTATATCCCAAACACAAATACTTTACTCCTCATCTCAAATTTCTCAGCTGGTCTTCTGAATTGAGGAGAATTAATTTCTTTTCTGCTAGTCCACTTTGGTCTAACATAATATTCTTTTGAGGGTCCTTTGCGTATCTGATAATTTTACTTAGTGGTACTTGGAGATGTCATAATCAGAAATAACTCACTCTCCATTTTAACCAAAGCCTCCTTGTATTTGAGCTAATAAAATTTATAACTACAGAATAATTAAAAGAGATACTGGCCAGATACTCACCCTTCAGTTAATCAAATGTCCAAACCATATTCCACCTTGGCACTTAGTAATGAACAAATTCCTTGGACTTAAGGAAGAATCAGTTTTCAAATGTTGTAAGTAAAACGATTTTTTTCGTATAAAGCCTTGTGTCTCTTTCTTCCTTAACAGTAAAACCAATACAATATGCAAGAAATGTGCTCAGAATGTGCAGTTGTATGGAACGGTAAGTAGGGTTTCTCTGTACCTAACAGTCAGGTCTCTTGGGACCGTACATTCTGTGGACTATTAATATAATTACAATATTTTTATTAGAAGACCTAGTTATGTGTAAAAATGTTCTCAGAAAAATTTATGTAGTGTTTTAGCTTTCAAACTTAGCTAATACTTAGTATTAAGGAGTTCTGTGTTTATAGTCACTGTGGCAGGATTGTGATTATAATTTTCCTTGAGAAGCTTCAGTAACCAGTATGTAAAGAGAAGGGGAATGATGAATCCTATGACGTGACCTCTTTGTTTGGTAACAGTTGACTATTCATTTTGATGAATGATTTTTTTTCTTTCAGTGTTAGGGTTCAGCATAACTGTGTCCTTGCAGGCATTCTCCCCACGTTTATACACTGATAATGTCAAAGAGGCCTTTTCAGAAATTTGGATGCACTTGCTCATTTCTCCAAGAGCTGGTTCTGTTGAATTGGTTAGAGAAGTCCCAGCATATATGCTAATGGGTTTTTGTTATTTGTTTATTTATTTGAAAATCAATAGTCCTGTGCAGAAAAACACTTTACATGGTGTTAGGAATTGGGCTTTATTGGATCAGTGTAAAAGGAAATTTATGAAGTTGGGAATGCATTTTTACCCTGACTAACGAACTGTGTATAATAGAAATCATTGCTTTAAAAAATGCACTGGAAAAAAAATGCACTGGTATTTTACAATATATTTACTTGACACTTTTTTTTTCTCTTTAAGCCCAAACCTTGTCAGTATTGCAACATAATTGCAGCATTTATTGGCAACAAATGCCAGCGCTGCACAAATTCAGAGAAGAAGTATGGACCACCATATTCTTGTGAACAGTGCAAGCAGCAGTGTGCATTTGACAGGAAAGATGATAGAAAGAAGGTAAATCTCTGTGTTTTTCTTGATATTTTTTTCTTTCAGAGGAATTAAGGTGGGCCAATTGTGTTAAAAAGACATATAACCAAGATTGATTTCTCAGTTCCTCTCCAAATTCTGTTATTGACTTTGAAGAAGATATTCAGCCTTTGTTTTCTTCATTTATCAAATGTGGACCATTATATTCTGACATTTCATAGGTTAGTATTTCATGAGAATTTGAATTACAGTGTTCACCATCCCTTATAAGTGAAATGGTGATTGGCAAAATTCTACAAAACTCTTTAAAGGAGAGATTGTGACTTAAGCAGGATATAGTCTGTTACCAGTTTTACTATCTGGCTCTTTAAATGTTTCTGTCTGTTGAAGTTAAAGACCACAAGAAGGTGATATAGATAAACCTCTATGTGGAATGATGGTACCTTGGTGGAATTAAAATGGTTTAGATTTGGTCTGTTTAAAACCCTCCAGTGGCTTCCAGTTGCACTTAGAATGAAACCCAAACTCCTTCCATAGCCTGCAAGGCCCATACCTGACTCTCAGTCTCATCTTCCATCACACTCCCCTCCTCCTCCCTTGGTCCAGCCACACTGGCCACCTTTCAGTCCTTCAGATATGCCAGTCTCATTTCCACCTTTGTGCTGGCTGGATTTGCCTGATACACAGCCTTCTCCAGAGTGTCATAACTGGTTCCTTGCATCAAGTCTCAGCTCAATTGCCAGCTTCTCACAGAGACCTTCTTCACTAACTCCCCCAGTCACTCTATCATAGTACCCTGTTTATTGTCTTCATAGCATGTAACGTTATGAGAAATTATCTTGTTTGTTTACATGTTTGTCCACCCCCACTAGAGTATGAGCTCTTTGTCCATCTTATTTTCATGCTGTATTACCAGCAGCCTGGCACATAGTAGGTACTCGATAAATATTTTTTGAATGAAAGAATGTAGTACAGAAACTCTCAGTGTCCAGAGATGCTTTTCAGAGATGCTTAGGCTCTCAAAAGCTGATTCATAGCAACCAAATTCATTAATTTACAATGGGAGGAAGTAACTTTCCAGTGACCAGAATACTCTTGCCTGCCAACCAGGGCACCTCCTCCCTGAATCAAGATACTAAAGAAGCTGAATTAGTAATCAGAAGGTAACATATAATAATAGTTGGAGCACAAGCTTTTTAGTCCCATAGATCTGGGTTCCAGCCCACTTCTGGCTTAGCTGAATGATCCTGGGCAAATTATTTACTCCTGTTATGCATCAGTTTTGTCATCTTTACTGTGGGAATAACAGTAGCTACTTCACAAGGGCATAGGGAGATTTAATTGAGATAGGTATATAAAACAATTTTGAGCCTAGCATATACTATACCTCATTAAATGGTACCTATATTATTATTAATTGGATTACACTAGAATTCATTGTTTCTTTCTAGTTACAATCCTATCATAAGAGTTTGTGTATTTGTAGGCATCCTCAATCACCTATTTATAAACTTTAGGAGGACCAAGCTTAGGGATTGAGGGTGAATGATCTGGTCTCCGAGTGCCTGGGTTGAAATCTTTGTCTGTCACTTATTTGTTGTGTGACTTTGGGCGAGTTAATCTATCAGTGCCTCAGTTTCCTCATCCGTAAATGAGGCTGCTCAGACCTCATCGTTGTTATGAAGGTCAAGTGTAAACCCCTTCAGAAGGAATCTGGCACATGATAAGTACTCAGTGTTATCTATGATTATTTCTTTATGATAGTTTAATTCTGAGAGGGTGATTTTATATTTTTAAAGTTTGTGAAGGAGAGATCTGAAATAAAGTGTCCTGTGGTTCAGTGTGTGATTTTCATGTTTAATGCTGGCTCTCTTTCAGTGTAGTTGCTTTGTTTTCAAACCCTTCTTCAGTGAAAGCTCTTTCGTGGAGAAGGTCTCCTAGAGTTTTTTTTTGTTTGTTTTTTTTTTTTGGCTGCATTGGGTCTTCATTGCTGGGCGCAGGCTTTCTCTAGTTGCGGCGAGTGGGGGCTACTCTTTGTTGCAGTGCGCGGGCTTCTCGTTGCGGAGGCTTCTCGTTTCAGAGCACGGGCTCTAGGCGCGCGGACTTCAGTAGTTGTAGCACACGGGCTCAGTAGTTGTGGCTTGCGGGCTCTAGAGCGCAGGCTCAGTAGTTGTGGTGCACGGGGCTTAGTTGCTCTGCAGCATGTGGGATCTTCCCGGACCAGGGATCAAACCCATGTCTCCTGCATTGGCAGGTGGATTCTTAACCATTGCGACACCAGGGAAGTCCTCCTAGAGTATTTTAAAGTCAGACCTTCGGGCCATATCCCATAACCATGAAATGCAGCAAATTGAAGTTTGGTTTCAAAATTCATTTATACATTTGTTAACAAATAATTAGATGCTTATCATGTCTCAGATACTGCTCTGGGTATTGGAAATACACTGATGAACTAAGCAGAAGAGACCTTATTCTCTCAGAGCTTTTATTTATGTGTGTAAGAGATGGATGAGAACAAACAAGGAAATAAATGAACACAGATTTTAGGTGTAAGTGCTATAAGGAAATAGGGTATATGGTAGAGAGTGACTGGGGAGGCCAGTTTAGATTGGGCAATCAGGAGGACCTGCATGGAGATAAAATCTGAGCTGAAACAGGAAAGATGAGAAGGAAGCAGCCATGGGAAGCTCTGGAGGGCAAAGATCCTGGGAAGAGAGACCAGCTATGAAAAGACCCTTAGGCAAGAATGAGCTTGGCAGATGGGAAGAACAGAAAGAAGGCAGAGTGAACAGAGAATGAGATTATAAAGGCAGGCAGAGGCTACATTTAAGTCAACATAGGCTATGGTAAAAAGTTTAGATTTTATATTTTAAGGCGAGAAGAGACATAATCAGATTTACATTTAAGAAGCCCTCTTTGGCAGCTATATGGAAATGGTTGATCTGGAGAAAAATAGCGAGATCATTTGGGTGGGTCTTGCAGTTGTGACAGGTAAGAATGGCTTTGCTTGGGTGGAAGCAGTGGAGTTGGAAAGAAGTGGATAGATTCAGACGGATGACTTGCTAATAGGTTAGGAGAATGAGGTGCAAAGAGGCTTTTGCTAACAAGATAAATACTTTAGGTAAATGATGGTCTGGCTTACCCATGTTCAAGATGGGGCAGAAGATCTACTTTAGAGGCAAGACATGAAAACTAAGGTTCCATAAAATATCAGCACACTCTGTCCCCAACCTGAGTAATTGCATCCAGCTCTGCTGCCCTGCCACTTGTACCAGGCCACCCCACAAACCTAGTTTTGCAATCTGAGTGCTGTACAGAGGCACCCCAGCTTCAGAGGATTGTGGAAGCCCCATTCTGCTTTCCTAGCCCTGTGCCCTGCACCCTGGTGCAGAGCTGCTTCTGCCCAAAGTGATCAGCTTTTTCTAAATCAAACAAAGTGCCATGGTAGGCCACCACCAGGGATTGGTGCCCTGGAAGCTACTTGCCCATCAGTCTTTTTCTGGAGACATTTACTTCCATCTGAGAAAAGATATCCAGCATACCATTTTATGAGCCATTTGTAAGGTATTAAAGCTAAAGTATAGGGCCCTGGTGGCGCAGTGGTTAAGAATCCACCTGCCAAGGCAGGGGACACGGGTTCGAGCCCTGGTCCAGGAAGATCCCACATGCTGCGGAGCAACTAAGCCCGTGCACCACAACTACTGAACCTGCGCTCTAGAGCCTGCGAGCCACAACTACTGAGCCCATGTGCCACAACTACTGAAGCCTGCGCGCCTAGAGCCCGTGCTCCACAAGAGAAGCCACCGCAATAAGAAGCCCATGCACTGCAACAAAGAGTAGCCCCCACTCACCACAACTAGAGAAAGCCCACGCACAGCAACAAAGACCCAACGCAACCAAAGATAAATAAATAATAAAATAAAATAAATTGAAAAAAAAAAAAAGAAAAGAAAAAAAAAAGCTAAATTATCAATTTTATGTTTCATCTTCTGTCTTCTTTTCCCTGCTGTGTTTTCCTTGATGAGCACCATAGAGATATTTGCGTCTTTTGAAATTCCTATGGGAACTTTGCTCTGGTCTGTGTTAAGTTGAAGAAAAACAAAATAAAAAAATATATAAAATTAGCAGCTCATTTTTATTTTATTTATTTATTAAAAAAAATTTTTGGCCATACCACACAGCATGTGGGATATTAGTTCCCCACCAGGAATCAAACATGTGCCCCCTGCAGTGGAAGTGTGGAGCCTTAACCACTGGACTGCCAGGGAAGTCCCCAGCTCCTATTTTATTAAGCAATTTTTATGTACCTTGCACCATGCTTTACCTACATTATGTCACTAGATCCTTGCACCAGCTCTCTGAAGTAGGTACTATTATCCTTCATTTTATAGATGAAGAAATTGACCCCATGAGTACCCAGCTGACTTCTGTAAAGTCACACAGCTTGTAAGTGGCAGATCTGGACTTAACCAGAGGTTCTAGCTCCTAATACCCATGTTCTCAGCCACTGCACTAGCACATTCCTTCTTCTTTATCTTTGTCTCTTCATCTTTCAGGTAGATGGGAAATTGCTATGCTGGCTGTGCACCCTTTCATACAAACGGGTCCTTCAGAAGACCAAAGAGCAGAGGAAGCACCTGAGCAGTTCTTCCCGTGCCAGCCATCAGGAGAAGGAGCAGTACAGTCGATTGAGTGGTGGCAGCCATTATAACAGGTAACCCCGAGATGCATGAGATAGGACTAGAGGTTCTGGGAGGTCAGATGTAATATTCACACAATTAGCCATGGAAGATACCATTTTGTCTAAATTTTCCTATTTTCTCTCTAGTTAGTAGTCTATAGAGGGAATCTCGTTTGTCATAGTTTGTAATTCTTGTATCATCCAAGGGCCAGAGAGACTTCCATAAGGCATCAGGATTTTCTGACTTGGTTTCTGTTGTGTCTTAAAAGTTTGTGGAACTTACTCCACTTTAAAATGTAACGTTCTCCCCTCCGTTAGAGTGGGTTATTTCCCTAGAAGATTGGACATTTTACAGTCCGAGGGGTGCAGCTTTTTTATGCATATTGGCTAGGAGATTGATAGATATCCTAGGTTTGTCCTTGTGAGATCCAGTCAAAATGATGTCCTTTCATTATTGTCTTAAGCTTCGTTTCAGAGTATCTGTAGAGTTGTTAAGAGTTCTAGCTTTGGATTGAATCCTGGGTCTGCCAGGTTTTCTGTATGGGATCTTGGGCAAGTTTTTTCATCTGTGAAATGAGGGAAATAATAATATTACCTCATGGAGTTGTTGCAAAAATAAATTATATAGTATGTGCATAGTGATTCGTTTTATAACCGGCATATAGGAAGCTTCAATATGTTTTAGTTATTCGTTGTTATTATTACCATTGTGATTTTCTTTGTTCATTGTTAAATACTTTCATGAGCCAGGTTCTCTGCAAGGAATGCAGAGATAAGTAAAAGACTCACACTGCTATCCAAGAGTATGCAGTCTGGTAGGGAAGACAGACCTGTAATCAAATCATTGCAGGATAATTCGATGGGCATCACAGTGGAAACATGTCAAAATACAGGCATAAGAGGCAGTGGTAATTAACTGCCTTGGGAGGTTAGGGAACGAAAGATCAGAGAAATGCTGGTGTTGGAGCTAGATCTTAGGATGAGTCAGAATCGTCAGATAAGGAATGGGCAGAGACATTCTAGGCTGAGGGAATAGCATTTGCAAAGACATGGAGGGCATGAGACCACACGGAACTTGGGAACAGCAAGTCCTTTTATTTTTCTGGAGCTTATTATTGGGAGCTGGAAAATGGGAGGAAAAGGAATCCAGCAGATCTGGTAAGGAGCATGAACTTGATCTTAGTAATCTTAACGGGAAGCCACTGAAAGGATCTATGCAGGGGAGGGGCCAAATCTGCATTAAAAAAAAAATTAACCCAGACTACTGGGGAGAATGCATTGGAGGAAAACGAGGCTGGGGGCTAGTTAAGAAGCTTTTTTGGTAAGAGTCCAGATAAGAGATGTTAATAGAGAACCTCAACTGAGGCAGTGACACTGAAGAGGCAGATTCAGGAAGACACTTTAGAAGGAGATTTTTGAGTAAATTAGATAATGTGATGAACAGATAGATGGGCAGGAGCTGGGTGAGTGAAGGACAATTCTCAGATTTCTTACTTGGGTGAATGGGTAGATCCTTATCTGAGAGAGACTATAGGAAGGGGGAAAAAGAAGTTCAGTTTTGGAAAGTTGAGTTTAAAGCATCAAGAAGAATTATTTAGCTCTTTTTCATGGCACCTTGGAGGCGAACGGCTGCTTCAGGATGAAGCTGAACATCTCTCTCCCAGCCACTGTCTGCCAGAAACTCACTGAAGTGGACTATGAATGCAAACTTTGTACCGTCTATGAGAAGCTTATGGCCATGGAAGTTGCTGCTGATGCTCCAGGTGAAGAATGGAGGGGTTATGTGGTCCAAATCAGTGGTGAGAATGACAAACAAGGGACCATGAAGCAGGGTGGCACGACCCACAGCCGCGTCTGCTTGCTACTGAGTAAAGAGCATTCCTGTTACAGGCCAAGGAGGACTGGAGAAAGAAAGTGCACATCTGTACGGGGATGCATTATGGATGCCAATCGGAATGTCCTGAATTTGGTCATTGTGAAAAAAAGGTGAGAAGGATATTTCTAGATTTGCTGATACAACTGTGCTGCATCGCCTGGGGCCCAAGAGCTAGAATCTGCAAACTTTTTAAGCTCTCTAAAGAAGATGATGGGGTTTCCCTGGTGGCACAGTGGTTAAGAATCTGCCTGCCAATGCAGGGGACATGGGTTCGAGCCCTGCTCCGGGAAGATCCCACATGCTGTGGAGCAACTAAGCCCGTGCGCCACAACTACTGAGCCTGCGCTCCAGAGCCCGCAAGCCACAACTACTGAAGCCTGCGTGCCTAGAGCCCGCGCTCTGCGACAAGAGAAGCCGCCGCAATGAGAAGTCCGCGCACCGCAACAAAGGGTAACCCCTGCTCACCACAACTAGAGAAAAGCCCGCGCACAGCAACAAAGACCCAAGGCAGCCAAAAATAAAAATAAATAAATTTATTAATAAATAAATAAATAAATAAATAAAGGAGATGATGTCTACCATTATGTTGTGAGAAGGCCCTTAAACAAAGAAGGTAAGAAACCTAGGACTAAAGCACCCAGAATTCAGCGTCTTGTTGCTCCACATGTTCTGCAACACAAACGTCGGCATATTGCTCTGAAGAAACAGCGTACTAAGAAAAATAAGGAAGAGACTGCAGAATATGCTACACTTTTGGCCAAGAGAATGAAGGAGGCCAAAGAAAAATGCAAGGAACAGATTGTCAGGAAACAGAAGCTGTCCTCGGTCAAAAAGAAGACATTCTAAGAGTAACAAATAAATAAGATCCGACATCAAAAAAAAAAAAAAGAATTATTATTTAGTGGGAGTTTAGCCTAGAACTCACAAGAGAGGTTTGAACATGAGCCATTGGTAGCACATAAGAGTCAGTGGTAGCAGAGATTATTTTAAAGTGTGGATTTCTGTGGCCCTACCGCAGAGTTTAATTCAGTAGAATCTAGGATAGAGTCCAGGAATCTGCTTTGTTTTATAAACATCTCAGATGATTCTGATGCAGGTGATCTGGGGAACATCATTTCTAACCGCTATGATAGATAGTTGTTAAAACCATGCTCTTGGGCTTCCCTGGTGGCGCAGTGGTTGCGCGTCCGCCTGCCGATGCAGGGGAACCGGGTTCGCGCCCCGGTCTGGGAGGATCCCACATGCCGCGGAGCGGCTGGGCCTGTGAGCCATGGCCGCTGGGCCTGCGCGTCCGGAGCCTGTGCTCCGCAACGGGAGAGGCCACAACAGAGGGAGGCCCGCATACCACAAAAAAAAAAAAACAAAAAAAAAAACCATGCTCTTGAATGACACGACTCAGGTTGGAGGCTGAGAACAGATTCCAGAAGCACTCAAGAAGGATGGAGTGAATATTTGAAAACCAAATATCTGATCAGGGTTAATATCCAAAATATATAAAGGACTCAACAGTCTGGTGTTTCCTCAAAAAATTAAAAATAAAACTATCATATGATCCAGCAATCACTCCTGGGTATATATCTGAAGGAACTGAAATCAGTATCTCATATTCATTATAACTTTATTCATAATACCTAAGATATGGAAGCAACCTAAATGTCCTTCGAGGGATGAATGGCTAAAGACAATGTTGGTATATACATACAATGGAATATCCAGCCATAAAAAAAGAAGGAAATCCTGCTATTTGCTACAACATAGATAAACCTGGAAAGCATATGCTAAGTGAAGTGAGCCAGAGAGAGAAAGACAAACACCATGTGGTATGACTTTTATGTGGAATCTTAAAAAAAATAAAGCTGATTTCATAGAAATAGAGAATAGAATGGTGGTTGCCAGGGGCAGGGGGAGAGGGAAATGGGGAGGTGTAGGTCAAAGGGTACAAACTTTGTAAGAAGAAGTAGTTCTGAGGGTCTAATGTGTAGCTTAGTGACGATAATTAATAATGCCATATTATATGCTTGAAAGTTGCTGAGAGTAGATCTTAAGCATTCTCACCATTAAAAAAAATAAAAGAGCGAATTCCTTGGGAGTCCAGTGGTTAGGACTCTGTGCTTCCACTGCAGAGGGCATGGGTTCAGTCCCTGGTCGGGGAACTAATATCTTGCAAGCCACGTGGTGCAGCCAAAAAATAAAATAAAATAAAAGAATTAAGTATGTGAGGTGATGGGTGTATTAATTATCTTGATCTTGGTAATCATTCTATAATGTACATGTATATCAAATTGTCACCTTGTACACTTTAAATATGTACAATTATATTTGTCAGTTATTCCTCAATAAAGTCAGGGGGGAAAAAGGATGGCATGGTCAGTGGTATCAAATGAAAAGAGGCCAAGTAAGAAAAGGTCTAAAACATCCTTTGGGCTTAGCGATTGGACATCATCAAAGTAAAAGGGTTGCAGACTAGTTTTAGGGGGTCAACTTATTGGGGCTAAAACTGATCTTTAGTGTTGTTGTGGGACTCAGACATCAGAAGATTCACAGAAATAGAGTGAGGAAGAACTGGACTTGGAGTTCAAATATGTCAGCCTGGTGTCTAGCCCCAGCTTCACTGCTAACTAGCTGTATATCCCTGGGTAGGTCAGTTAACCTTGATGAGCCTCAGTTTATGCAAAATAGAAATAATTATCCCTTGTATATACCTCACGGTATTATAAGATGCATGTGAGACAATGGATGTGAAAGTACTTTTTAAATTGTAAGACAGATTATACTTCTAACTGAGGTTTTATTGACTCTGTTCTCATAGTTATTAATAAAGCAGATAATATTTAATCAAGGCCAAGAATTTGGGGGAGGACTATAGAAACGAGCTACCCATGCATCCAAGACCTATGAAATCAAGACTTTGGTGGATTTTGATTATCAAGAATAATTAGCTCTTAGATCTTAGATCAAGGCCACTTGGACATTTCTGCTTGTTGTCTGTTTCACCCTGGACAGCGTGCCCCACCTGACCTCAGAATTGAAAGCTTTACCCCCTTTAAGTGATAACACAGGTTCATGTGTGTTCCTTGTGTTATGCTGTATTTTTTTAAGTAAAATAAATAAAAGAAAAAAAAAGAATAATTAGCTCTTGCATAGAATGGGTACAGTATTACATTGGTCCCATTTGACAAGACTTTCATTGTGATGTTTTATTAATCTTTGATTTCTAAAGTGTGTGTATCTCTCTCTCTCTCTTTTTTTTTTTTTTGCCACTAAAAGTCAGAAAACACTTTCTACATCTTCAATTCAAAATGAAATCCCAAAGAAAAAATCCAAGTTTGAGTCGATCACAACCAATGGAGATAGGTAAGCCAATTCAAGGGTGTGTGCATGTTTCTGTTTGAAATGCATACACAGTTCCTGAAACAGGAATACATTTTAGGGTGTGTCATGGAGCTAGTCTGTGGTTGTCAATGAACTTCTCAGGGTCGCTACACTAGCCACTTGATATCTTATAAATAAACAGTACTGATATTTGTTTATAAATCTAATCTTGTCTAGAACATATAACTGGATTTCATAGCAATTGAATTCTGCAATCCACAAATAACTTCCTCACACGAATTCAAAGAAGTCAATAGCTAGATGTTTTTTATTGTGATCTGTGCCTGTAGCCTCCTCCAGGCAGGGCAGGAGTTGGTCTCCAGAGGCAAAGCAGAGACAAGTTGGGATTGTTTTTTTTTTTTTGGCCGCACTGCACAGCTTGTGGGATCTTAGTTCCCCGACCAGGGATTGAATCTGGGCTACGGCGGTGAAAGTTCTGAGTCTTAACTACTGGACCTCCAGGGAATTCCCGACAAGTTGGAATTAAGGCAGTATTGCTCAGTCTGTGAGGGATAATCCATGCTTCCTTAGCATTAACAGAGATAGCCCGATGCAGATGCTGGATCAGGAGAGAAGGAGATGCATTTAAATATTTTTGTTTCGTTTTAAGCCCTTCTGAATGCATTTTTATTCCTCACTTTCCCCTCTCCTTCTCAGTGATGCTTCGCTTACGAGCTACTTTCTCCTCATATCCAGAGTGCCCCATCCATGTTGGTGCAGTGGGCAGCTTCTCAGCAGAGTCTTGGGGCCACCTGTTTTCCTGTTCCTCCAGGCCTGGGCATCCTGAAGTGAGACCACCTGGCACACTCTTCCCTAAAATCCTTGGAATCATCTCCATTCTGAAAACTTCCATTCTCGGTTCTCCCTCCCAGGCAGTGGTGGGTATGGGAGCAGACCAGCATATAGGCTTACCAGGGCTGAATTTTGTTTATTTAGCAGAATACACAGCGTCTGTGAAGTTGGCTTTTTCATTAACTTGATTTGACACTCTGCAAGCTGTCTTTTTAATGCTAGTATTAGTGACTTTAAACTTCTTGAATTGATCCTTCTAGAAATGCTTAATTTAGATATTCTGATTATGTAGGGGAAGGAACCATAAAGACCATCTTTCTGGTCAGCTTTATTGTTTGTTCTCTGAGCAGCTAGTTTGACCATTCTGAAGAAAGTAGATGTGGTACTGATTGTCCCATCACCTCTGCCAGTATGCATGATCCTGTAAAAACTACTTTTTTAAAGAGTGAACCATTCTGAATGCCTTGCTTTATAAAGGCCTAAGCCAAGACCCACAGCCTTTAGATGCATCATTTCTGTTTTGTGCTATTTGTGACGCAGGCTATGTTTGAATGACCTGGAAAAAGCTCATTTAGTTTAACTTTTAGTTTAACCAACAGTCCTTAAAGTTTGCCTTCTATTAGCTCATTTTGTTCTTGAGATACTGCCACTATTCTTGCTGACTATTGCTATGGATACACCAAGCCAAAGACTTAAACTTTCTGCTCAGTGTTTTATTGCATCCGGTTACCAGCAATGATAGTTTTCCTCAAGTAGGATGCCGATCCTTAATTTAGGTGCATGGTCTTTCATAATGTCCTCTGGGAAAGATCTTTAAAAATAATTTTTTCTTTAAATGTACATGGTAATTAAAAAAATAACTTATTCTAATAACTTGAAAATTTGGAAAAATTTTTTCTGCTGCCAAAAAAATTATTTTCATACATATAGAAGTTCCATTTGAATGTTCCTGCATTAGCAGTCTTAACAATCTATTCCACTTGTTTGCATTTCTGTCTTTTAAAAGTTCATATACAAGGTAAATTACATTTTTCCTTTTCTTTTTACTTTTTGTGGTTTTTTCCCTTGCTTTTCCTTCACTTTGAAAACATTCTGACAGACTTTTTTTTAACAGTCCTTTTTTTAATGTCATGCAAACCAAAAATTTTTTCCTGAGTATCCATTTTGAATTCAGTTCTGTAGTAAATGTTACCAGTTTTGTTTCTTAACTATCTATTGTGACTGCCTCTCAGTTTTTAATTAATCACAATCCACTTTGCTTGTCCCACTCTTAAAATATCCATATACTTTTTTTTTATTGGAGTGTAGTTGCTTTACAATGTTGTATTAGTTTCTGCTGTACAGCAAAGTGAATCAGCCACATGTAATATCCATATACTTTTAAATTTATGCTTTTATTCTTTCATTTTTATCCCTTCATGTCTTCTGCAGGGTGCTCTCTAACAGTTTTCCATTGACCTTTCTATTCTATACTACCGTATTCTCCTCTGTTTTGTTTTTTTTTTTTTTTTTTTTTTGGCCGCACTGCACGGCATTTGAGATCTTAGTTCCCCAACCAGGGATTGAACCCGCGCCCCCTGCGGTGGAAGTGTGGAGGCATAACCACTGGACCATCAGGGAAGTCCTCTTATTTATTTTTTAAATATCGAGGAATATTTGATTATTTTTTCTCTTCTTTTTCTTTATTCATTAGCCTTCCATATCATACAGAGAGAACCCATTACTTCAGGGGTTTTTTAAAAAATAAAACCATTTTTCTCATGGTTTTATACTTATAAAATGCCTTAGTCTTGTTATTTTTTAGTATCCTATAAAATTCACAGCCTCCATCTCAATATTTTATAGTTTGTTGAAATTGTAACAAAAACTCTTCAATTTGAAGAAAATCTGAGTTCATTTCTAGCTT
This sequence comes from Physeter macrocephalus, assembly GCF_002837175.3. NCBI lineage: Eukaryota > Metazoa > Chordata > Mammalia > Artiodactyla > Physeteridae > Physeter > Physeter macrocephalus. The sequence continues at coordinate 13,940,433 of NC_041216.1, read as the reverse complement.
TGCTTCCCTGAGAAATGCACTTTTTGATCATATTTGTTTATTGTTCTATGGGCAATAAAAGCAGTGGGTGACCTCCAGGCACACCTTGTGGCTTATTGTTTCTAAAGGACATTCTTTTCCTTTCCTTATAGTTTTATTTTATTCTCCCTCTGAAATATGCCTGAAAGATTAGACTTACTCTGTGTGGCCTTTGAGGACAGACCCAGGACTAATGGATGGGACTGATAGGGAGGCAGGTTTTGGCTCAACCTGAGGAGAGATGTTCTTTTAAGCTTTTGGAAAAGACAAGACGCTTCATGGAGAAATAGTGAGTTCCCTGTCTTTGGAGGTATTTAGAAAGAGACTGGATTTGATTTTCTGCCTTGGTAACCTAGCCATCTTTTTTCATTTTGATACCCAGCAGTTCTTATTAATCAGGAGTTACAGAGTTAGAGAGGTCAGGACCTAACACAGGAAAGACACAACTAGTTTTGTCAACGATTTATTGGTATAGGAAGAATCCTCCCTCAAGAAGCAGGTAGAGCCAAAGCAATCTTGAGAATGAAGAACAAAGTTGGAGGTGTCACGCTTTCTGATTTCAAACTGTACTACAAATCTGCAGTAATCAAAACAGTATGGTATTGGCACAAAAACAGACACATGGACTGATGGAACAGAATAGAGAGCCCAGAAATAAACCCACACTTATATGAGCAATTAATCTACAACAAAAGAGGCAAGAATATACAGTGGGGAAAAGACAGCCTTTTCACTAAATGGTATTGGGAAAATTAGACAGCTACATGCAAAAGAATCAAACTGGACTACTTTCTCACACTGCTTACAAACATAACTCAAAGTAGATTAAAGACTTAAATGTAAGACCTGAAAGCATTAAACTCCTAGAAGAAAACATTGACAGTATGCTCTTTGACATTGATCTTAGCAATGTTTTTTGGATATGTATCCTCAGGCAAGGGAAACAAAAGCAAAAGTAAACAAATAGGACTACCTCAGACTAAAAAGCTTTTGCACAATGAAGGGAACTATCCATAAGATGAAAAGGCAACCCACTGAATGGGAGAAGATATTTGCAAACGATATATCCGATAAGGGGTTAATATCCAAAATGTACAAAAAATTCATATATCTCAACATCAAAAAAGCAAACAGTTCTATTTAAAAATGGGCAGAGGGAACTTCCCTGGTGGCACAGTGGTTAAGAATCAGCCTGGCAATGCAGGGGACATGGGTTCAAGCCCTGGTCCAACAAGATCCCACATGCCGCGCAGCAACTAAGCCCGTGCGCCTCAACTACTGAACCTGCACTCCAGAGCCTGCGAACCACAACTACTGAGCCCGTGTGCCACGACTACTGAAGCCTGCCTGCCACAGAGCCCGTGCTCCACAGCAAGAAAAGCCACCACAATGAGAAGCCCACGTACCGCAACTAAGAGTAGCCCCCGCTTAACACAACTAGAGAAAGCCCCACGCAGCAACGAAGACCCAGTGCAGCCATAAACAAAGTTTATCAAAAAAAAAAAAAATGGGCAGAGGGCCTGAATAGACGTTTTTCCAAAGAAGACATACAGATGGCCTACAGTCACATGAAAAAATGTTCAACATCACTAATCATCAGGAAAATGCAAATCAAAACCACAATGAGATACCGCCTCACACCTGTCAGAATGGCTGTCAAAAAGACAACAAACAACGAATGTTGATGAGGGTGTGGAGAAAATAGAACCCTTGTGCACTGTTGGTGGGATTGTAAGTTGGTGCAGCCACTAGTATGGAGGTTCCTCAAAGACTTAAAAATAGTACAGCTTGAGTAATATTCCATTGTATATATGTGCCACATCTTCTTTATCCATACTCAGCCATAAAAAGAAACGAAATTGAGTTATTTGTAGTGAGGTGGATGGACCTAGAGTCTGTCATACAGAGTGAAGTAAGTCTGAAAGAGGAAAACAAATGCCGTATGCTAACACATATATATGGAATCTAAGAAAAAAAAAAGTTTATGAAGAACCTAGGGGTAAGACGGGAATAGACACAGACCTACTAGAGAATGGACTTGAGGATATGGGGAGGGGGAAGGGTAAGCTGTGACAGAGTGAGAGAGTGGCATGGACATATATACACTACCAAACGTAAAATAGCTGCAGGCTATGTTTGAATGACCTGGAAAAAGCTCATTTAGTTTAACTTTTAGTTTAACCAACAGTCCTTAAAGTTTGCCTTCTATTAGCTCATTTTGTTCTTGAGATACTGCCACTATTCTTGCTGACTATTGCTATGGATACACCAAGCCAAAGACTTAAACTTTCTGCTCAGTGTTTTATTGCATCCGGTTACCAGCAATGATAGTTTTCCTCAAGTAGGATGCCGATCCTTAATTTAGGTGCATGGTCTTTCATAATGTCCTCTGGGAAAGATCTTTAAAAATAATTTTTTCTTTAAATGTACATGGTAATTAAAAAAATAACTTATTCTAATAACTTGAAAATTTGGAAAAATTTTTTCTGCTGCCAAAAAAATTATTTTCATACATATAGAAGTTCCATTTGAATGTTCCTGCATTAGCAGTCTTAACAATCTATTCCACTTGTTTGCATTTCTGTCTTTTAAAAGTTCATATACAAGGTAAATTACATTTTTCCTTTTCTTTTTACTTTTTGTGGTTTTTTCCCTTGCTTTTCCTTCACTTTGAAAACATTCTGACAGACTTTTTTTTAACAGTCCTTTTTTTAATGTCATGCAAACCAAAAATTTTTTCCTGAGTATCCATTTTGAATTCAGTTCTGTAGTAAATGTTACCAGTTTTGTTTCTTAACTATCTATTGTGACTGCCTCTCAGTTTTTAATTAATCACAATCCACTTTGCTTGTCCCACTCTTAAAATATCCATATACTTTTTTTTTATTGGAGTGTAGTTGCTTTACAATGTTGTATTAGTTTCTGCTGTACAGCAAAGTGAATCAGCCACATGTAATATCCATATACTTTTAAATTTATGCTTTTATTCTTTCATTTTTATCCCTTCATGTCTTCTGCAGGGTGCTCTCTAACAGTTTTCCATTGACCTTTCTATTCTATACTACCGTATTCTCCTCTGTTTTGTTTTTTTTTTTTTTTTTTTTTTGGCCGCACTGCACGGCATTTGAGATCTTAGTTCCCCAACCAGGGATTGAACCCGCGCCCCCTGCGGTGGAAGTGTGGAGGCATAACCACTGGACCATCAGGGAAGTCCTCTTATTTATTTTTTAAATATCGAGGAATATTTGATTATTTTTTCTCTTCTTTTTCTTTATTCATTAGCCTTCCATATCATACAGAGAGAACCCATTACTTCAGGGGTTTTTTAAAAAATAAAACCATTTTTCTCATGGTTTTATACTTATAAAATGCCTTAGTCTTGTTATTTTTTAGTATCCTATAAAATTCACAGCCTCCATCTCAATATTTTATAGTTTGTTGAAATTGTAACAAAAACTCTTCAATTTGAAGAAAATCTGAGTTCATTTCTAGCTTTGCTTCCCTGAGAAATGCACTTTTTGATCATATTTGTTTATTGTTCTATGGGCAATAAAAGCAGTGGGTGACCTCCAGGCACACCTTGTGGCTTATTGTTTCTAAAGGACATTCTTTTCCTTTCCTTATAGTTTTATTTTATTCTCCCTCTGAAATATGCCTGAAAGATTAGACTTACTCTGTGTGGCCTTTGAGGACAGACCCAGGACTAATGGATGGGACTGATAGGGAGGCAGGTTTTGGCTCAACCTGAGGAGAGATGTTCTTTTAAGCTTTTGGAAAAGACAAGACGCTTCATGGAGAAATAGTGAGTTCCCTGTCTTTGGAGGTATTTAGAAAGAGACTGGATTTGATTTTCTGCCTTGGTAACCTAGCCATCTTTTTTCATTTTGATACCCAGCAGTTCTTATTAATCAGGAGTTACAGAGTTAGAGAGGTCAGGACCTAACACAGGAAAGACACAACTAGTTTTGTCAACGATTTATTGGTATAGGAAGAATCCTCCCTCAAGAAGCAGGTAGAGCCAAAGCAATCTTGAGAATGAAGAACAAAGTTGGAGGTGTCACGCTTTCTGATTTCAAACTGTACTACAAATCTGCAGTAATCAAAACAGTATGGTATTGGCACAAAAACAGACACATGGACTGATGGAACAGAATAGAGAGCCCAGAAATAAACCCACACTTATATGAGCAATTAATCTACAACAAAAGAGGCAAGAATATACAGTGGGGAAAAGACAGCCTTTTCACTAAATGGTATTGGGAAAATTAGACAGCTACATGCAAAAGAATCAAACTGGACTACTTTCTCACACTGCTTACAAACATAACTCAAAGTAGATTAAAGACTTAAATGTAAGACCTGAAAGCATTAAACTCCTAGAAGAAAACATTGACAGTATGCTCTTTGACATTGATCTTAGCAATGTTTTTTGGATATGTATCCTCAGGCAAGGGAAACAAAAGCAAAAGTAAACAAATAGGACTACCTCAGACTAAAAAGCTTTTGCACAATGAAGGGAACTATCCATAAGATGAAAAGGCAACCCACTGAATGGGAGAAGATATTTGCAAACGATATATCCGATAAGGGGTTAATATCCAAAATGTACAAAAAATTCATATATCTCAACATCAAAAAAGCAAACAGTTCTATTTAAAAATGGGCAGAGGGAACTTCCCTGGTGGCACAGTGGTTAAGAATCAGCCTGGCAATGCAGGGGACATGGGTTCAAGCCCTGGTCCAACAAGATCCCACATGCCGCGCAGCAACTAAGCCCGTGCGCCTCAACTACTGAACCTGCACTCCAGAGCCTGCGAACCACAACTACTGAGCCCGTGTGCCACGACTACTGAAGCCTGCCTGCCACAGAGCCCGTGCTCCACAGCAAGAAAAGCCACCACAATGAGAAGCCCACGTACCGCAACTAAGAGTAGCCCCCGCTTAACACAACTAGAGAAAGCCCCACGCAGCAACGAAGACCCAGTGCAGCCATAAACAAAGTTTATCAAAAAAAAATGGGCAGAGGGCCTGAATAGACGTTTTTCCAAAGAAGACATACAGATGGCCTACAGTCACATGAAAAAATGTTCAACATCACTAATCATCAGGAAAATGCAAATCAAAACCACAATGAGATACCGCCTCACACCTGTCAGAATGGCTGTCAAAAAGACAACAAACAACGAATGTTGATGAGGGTGTGGAGAAAATAGAGGGGTGGGATAGGGAGGGTGGGAGGGAGGGAGACGCAAGAGGGAAGAGATATGGAAACATATGTATATGTATAACTGATTTACTTTGTTATAAAGCAGGAACTAACACACCATTGTAAAGCAATTATACTCCAATAAAGATGTTAAAAAAATAAATAAATAAAAATAAAAATAATACTGCCATATGATCCAGCAATTTCACTTCTAAGTATTTATCCAAAGAAAACAAAAATACTAATTCAAAAAGATATATACACCCCATTGTTCATTGTAGCATTAGTTGCAATAGCCAAGATAATGAAAGCAACCTAAGTGGCCATTGATAGACAAATGGATAAAGAAGCTATGATGTGTGTGTGTGTGTGTGTGTGTGTGTGTGTGTGTGTGTGTGTATACACACACACACACAGTGGGATATTACTCATCCATAAAAAATGAAATCTTGCTGTTTGCAGCAACATGGATGGGTCTAGAGGGTATTATGCTAAACGAAATAAGTTGGAGAAAGACCAGTACTGCATGATCTCACGTATATGTGAATCTAAAAAACAAAACAAAGCAAAATGAAAACATGCTCGTAGGTACGGAGAACAAACAGGTAGTTGTCAGAAGGGTGGGGGTGGGGGATGGGCAAAATAGGTTGAAGGAGATTAAGAGGTATAGACCTCCAGTTATATAATCAGTAAGTCACGGGGATGTAATATACAGCATGAAGAATATGGTCAATAATATAATAATGTTATATGGGGACAGATGTTTACTAGACTTACAGTGATCATGATATATGCAAATATCAATTCATTATGTATGAAACTAACATAATATTGTACGTCAACTATATTTCAGTTAAAAAAAAGAAGAAGCAGGTAGAGCAGAGTATTAGGAGCTGTGAGGACAATAAGAAGTTATTTATACTAGCCCATTACTCCATTTCATTTGTTGCTCTGGTTGTGGGTTTACCTAGATTCTGTTGGGTTGAGGGAAGACAGTCCCTTGGTGAGCATGAACACCGGTGGAGACAGTGATGGGTCCTGTCAATATTTTCTCCTGCATGCCTTGTTTTATTATTTTACATTTACTTTTTGTTACCCAGTAATTCTCCATGTTTATCAGTTAGAAAAGCAGTGATCCATTCTTCCTCTGACATTCTTCTCATATGCTTCGTGTAGACTGAGGGGGAATATTCTTATCAATGGAGTGTGTCTTCCCATTCTAGCCATAGAAATGTTTGAGTTGGTAAATATGAGGAAGTTTGTCCAGTGGTTCACCTTGTTATTTGGAGTTTCTACCTGCGTAGAGAATTACTAGTTATTAGATGTTGTTTAAGATGTAGGAAAGAACCAACAGCAAGGGGTATCTAGAGTAGTTGCTATATTGATATAGGGAGTTGGGAATCAGTATTGCAGTATCTGTTAGGAAAAACAGGTTTGTGTTTTACTTTAAAGGTTGCCCTGGGAAAAGTAAAGAGCTTCCTTTGGGAAGTCTGTAGAGAAGGGCAGGATTTGACTCTCTTGGCAGTGATTCCTTAACTTGTTTGGGTCTAAGACACCTCTGACCAGCCTTAGAAAGCTATGGATCCTCACCCTAGAAACCATCCATTGTATGTATACATAGAATTGTACATACAATTTCAGAGCTTTACAGATTCCCTGAAACTTGTCCTGGTTAAGAGACTCTACTAAAAGGATGGAGTTCACCTGGCTGGCACTTTGACAAAATGTAGTGCTCAGAGGCTATTACTGGGAGGAATCTGTTGAAAACCCCAGGTTGTGGTGTGACTTTGCAGTTTGCCACCTCTTTGTTCTTTTCCTGACTAAATATCGCAGAATTCTTGATATTGGAAGTGACAATGAACAGGCCAGTTGTAGTGGGGGAAGTTGGCTTCTTTCCTATTAATTTCATCTTCTTTCTATCACTTTTTAAAAAGACTGACTGCTCCTGGGGCAGAACACAGCAGCTGCACCACATCATGGCCTTTGGAGCAGAAAACAAAGAGTCAAAAACTCTATGGGAAGCTTTAAAGAAAAATGCATGAACTGACAATTGATAATTTATCCAGATTCTAGGGAAATTATCTAATCACAAAAAAATTCTGACTCTCACCCATAAATAAACGGAGATCTTCAATGAACCTGGAACAGAATATCCTTGGCTCCTGTGAGAAGGCATTTATTTTAGTCCTGAATGTGAGCAAAGATGCTGCAGGAATGCTGTGGGTTGTGGCTTTGGTTGATAGAGTTATCTGATGGCCACCTTGCCTGTGCAGTTTAGCAAACACTCTCAAGTCAGGTGTGTATTTTGCTTGATGCTGGGAATTGAAGTAGTTGCTCCTGCTCTTGCACTTGCAGTCAGGTGGCCTGCGATGTGAACTCAGGTAGAAAAAAGTTTATCAATCCAACTGATTTTTTCCCCCTCCATTTTTCCACTCAGCTTTTCCCCAGACCTGGCTCTGGACTCACCAGGCACTGACCACTTTGTCATCATTGCCCAACTGAAGGAAGAAGTAGCCACTCTGAAGAAGATGCTGCATCAAAAGGATCAAATGATTTTAGAGAAAGAGAAGAAGGTACTGTTTAGTTAGTGCTTCTCAGGTCAGAATGAGACAGGCGGGTGAGATATGTGGTGCAGGGCATGATGCTAACTGTTTTTTTGTTTTTGTTTTTTATAAATTTATTTATTTATCTTTGGCTGCATTGGGTCTTCGTTGCTGCACGCGGGCTTTCTCTAGTTGCGGTGAGCGGGGTCTACTCTTTGTTGTGGTACATGGGCTTCTCATTGCGGTGGCTTCTCTCTTGTTGCGTGGTTTCTCTCTTGCACATGGGCTTCAGTAGTTGTGGCATATGGACTCAGTAGTTGTGGCTCGCGGGCTCTAGAATGCAGACTCAGTAGTTGTGGCGCACGGGCTTAGTTGCTCCGTGGCACGTGGGATCTTCCCGGACCAGGGCTCGAACCCATGTCCCCTGCATTGGCAGGCGGATTCTTAACCACTGTGCCACCAGGGAAGTCCCAAAAGTTGATTTTTCTTTCTTGCATTTGGAGGAAGCTTCCACTTCTAAGGGAGGACCGATGTTGACCAAGCTTACAGAGATGATGTATAAAACTATAATGTCTGCCTCTTAATTCACAACTATAATGTCTGCCTCTTAATATAGCAGAGTACTACTCTTCTTAGCATAAGCTGTCTAGGAAGCTTGTAATCAGAGGGTGCTGAATGAGCATGGAGTTGGGACAAGAGGACGTAGTTACATAATTGGAATTTTTAGTGCTCTCAGGCTAGGGGAACCTGATGCCTCCGTCTCTGTTATTGGGATGGCTGTGTCCAGGGGACAGTAATACTCAAAATATGTGGACCAGGTCTCTCTCCTTCCTGGACAGTGTTCACGTAGGCCTTCCTCTGTGACTACATCACTTTGTTTCTATTGCTGATAACTCCCTTCCTGAGTGACTTACTCTTTGAGTTCATTAATATCTTCAGTAAAGCCTTATTCTGGTCTAAGAGTCATCTCCCCCTCTTTAGGGGAATTTTTTATGTCCTCGTTCTGATTCATATCTATTGTTTCTTATTTTCAGATTGTTAGAGAATATCTCATTTTTGCCTTAATATTTTAATAACAATAAAAATAATAGCTAACTTTTTTGGATGCTTACTGTGTGCCTGACCCCATTCTAAGTGCTTATATATATTAACTCATTTATCCCCATAACAACACTTTGAGGTAGGAATCATTATTATCATCATTTCATAGGTGAGCAGTACCTTCACTATTTTTCCCCTTAGGGTTCCAGTCCCTTCCTCTAGCTCTGTTCTCTTCCGGAGGCTGTATGTTGTTTTGCACTGTGTTCGGAATGCTATGATTCATTCTGAATGGCTAACAAAGACATTTATAATGTTAAAATCTTTACGTACATTCTTTGCATCTGATTTCCACCTCATCTTACAGATGAGGAAGTGGACCCAAGAGGGTTAAACGACCAAATTAAATGTCCGAATCACACAGCTGATAAATGGCAGAACAAAGGAATGAACCCAAATCTTTCTGACCCTACTGTTTCTACTGTGCTATGTTTCTACTCTGACAGTAAGGTGGAGATTCATGGGAAGAGACCAATATTCTTTCCAATTTACTACGTGACTGTCAGATGAAAGCAGACCCAAGTATATTTTCTTCATGAACTAGATCAGAATGACACATAAAAGGATTTTTGCAAAATAGAGACAAAATGAACACTTGTTTCTAGTGCTTTGCAGTTGCGGGATTTTAGTTCCCTCATCAGGGATTGAACCTGGACCAGGGCAGTGAAAGCGCTGAGTCCTAACCACTGGACCACCAGGGAATTCCCAGAAAGTTAGGGTTTTAGAAGGAGCAAAAACAAGTAGTAGATTATTTTCCATAACTTTCAGGATCAAGGTCACACTCTTGGGTTGGAACACAGGCTCTTCCACATCATGCCTGCCTATCAGTAGCCTCATCTTCTGACGCTCTCATCAGTCATTTGAACACGCTCTCAATTATCTCGCATTCTGCCTGTGCCCATACTGTTCCCTTTGCTTGGATGCCCTCTTCCTTACCTCATGTGCCAGTTGCTGCTTGTACCTCAAAACTCAGCTCACACATCACTTCTCTGACTTAGATACCTCTTCTCTGTGTTCCTTGAATAGCATAGTCAATAGAAGAAGGCCTGGAGTTTGAATTCTAGCTCTGCTACTTGCTAACATGTATGATCTTGGCCACTTTACTTAACCCTTTCTAAGCCTTTGATGTTCCCATCTATAAAATGGGAGGAATAACATTACTCTCCCACAGGGTTATCATAGGATTGAATGAAATAATATAATCAAACAGTTTGCCTGGAACAAGGTAAAAATTCGGTAAATGGCAGCAGCTGTTATTCTCATGGCTTCTCTCAAACTGTCAGTCATATTTGTTATAAACACTGATTTATTTGGAGGTATTTGAAAGATTATTGCATATATTAAATACATGAAATATCTAAAACCTTCTAGTAAGTGGTTAAGTATCAAACATGCTATTTCAGGATTTTGTGTAATTTTCAGGAAATCATTAGGAAAAATAGGATACACAGTTCCTTGGCTTTGATCTAGGTATGAATCTTTAGGAGAGCCCTGGATTTCATTAATTTGGGGGACCATTTAGCGCTCTGGTACCAAAACGTTTTTCATTGCACAGAGATTTCTTCTGGTCACTCTGCCTTTTTTTCCCTCAGATCACAGAGCTGAAGGCTGATTTTCAATACCAAGAATCTCAGATGAGAGCCAAAATGAACCAGATGGAGAAAACCCACAAAGAAGTTACAGAACAATTGCAGGTGACTCTGCCTATTTAATATGGTAACTCTGGTTTATTTAGGTGATGGTATTTTAAGTGATCATCTCTTAGATTTCTTTTTTCTCAGAGAATTGACAAATCACATCAATCCACCTTATAGATGTCTTTTAATATTTTCTCTTGGATGTGTTCTGATCTTTTTCCCTCAGAAACAGTAGAATTAATAAATGTGTTCTTTGATTTTTGGATAAACCAGATGTGATTCCAGATGTCTGAATTGTAAATTCTGTTTATCCAGCACATTAAGGCACTCCATGGTTCATTTGTGTTACATAAAGCATCCTTTTGTAATAGTGGATCCCAGGAGAGTGAAGTACACTGATTAATCTCCAGCAAATACTTTCTTCCCTCTGAACCAAACCCTAGAGCTTTCTGTTGTTTTCTGCCTCTAGAATTTGTTCACCTCTTCCTGACCTCTGCATTGTCTCCCTTAGCATCTGCATGAAAAACATAGCCTATCCTGCTAAAACGTCTTGTGTGCACTGATTTTTTTTTTTTTTTTTTAAGGCCAAAAACCGAGAGCTCCTGAAGCAGGCAGCTGCCTTGTCCAAGAGCAAGAAGTCAGAGAAGTCAGGAGCTATAACCTCTCCATGAGAGACCACAAGGACACTCCTGGCAATAGCAATTGATTCCTGGGTTAGGGTGGCAATGTAGCTGTTCTCTGGGAATTGCAAGCTTTCTTAAGAAATCTCTATTTTACTATAGTTATCCTTCTTTGTGCGATTGCATTGGGGCTGAGTGGAAACACCTGGTTTGTGCTATGTTATGACTGCATGCTTGAATGTTTGGGGTTTCAGGCTCTCTCTCTCTCTCTCTCTCTCTCTCTCTCTCTCTCTCTCTCTTTCACTCTCTCACACTCTCCCTCACTCCCCTCTCTTCCCCCAACCCTTCTCTCAGTACTACTGTCTCTCTGTCTGTCTCTCTTTTGTTACTTTTATATGTGTGTGTGATGGTCACTGCTCAGTGTATGTGCAGAATGGTTGTTTTTTTTTTTGTCCATCATTGCATCCTGCCGTACCCATGAGCAAATAGTTGGCATTAATTACATATCACTGCCACCCTCTGAACTTTGAAAACTGCCACCTTAAGACTTGGTACAGTGGAAGAGAATTTTTCTCTCCAGTAAACCTTTTGCTTCAGGGTATACTCTTGGGTTTTTTTCCAGGTATATTATGTATGAACTTTGTACTATGTATAGCCAGAGTTTTATTTATTTTTTAAAAAAAGAAACTTTTTCTTGATAAAGGAGTAATGGTAGCCTAGCTTGTTCTTCTTGTAAAAGTGATGCCTCTTAAAAAAAAGTCCTACTCTCTAGCGTTTAGTAAAAGAATCAGATCTTTTCTTTCTTGTTACCTTGGAGTCTTAAAAACTGATTGCTAAGGTGAAACAATTCAATATGTAAGTGTGGAGTTAAGTGCCTTTTGGAGGATTTCTTGGAAGACCATGTAAGAAGATACTTAAGGGAGGTAGCAAAGATTTGGACAGTCTGTCTTTCTAAGTAAAGGCAGAAAGAAGGGTTGTCCAGGTTGTACTGGACACTTCTCTCCCCCACCCCTTTCTTGATTGTTTTATGTGACTGATGTTAAATTCTCACACTGCCACCTCTTTTTAAAAAAATGCCCTTTACTTATATCAGTTGTCATACTGGGCCGTTTTCAGGTAACTTTTTTTTTTACATGATTCAAAATGGGGTAATATTCAGACTACAGAGCATTTTGGAGGTTAGTATGAGCTGCTCAAGTATGGACTGTAAGTCCTACTGGGAGAATGATATCACTGTACCTTTTCCCCACTCCTCCTCACCCACCCCAGCCTGTACACTCCCTGCCTTTAATGGAAATGTGTTGAAAACAGGTGCTTCTCAAAAGCAGCTTGGCCGCAGCCTGAACTGTGTCCTGTTTTCCCTTCTTGACCCAATAGGCACATGGATTCTCTTTTCCAGGTGAGAGGATAGATTTGCATTTCTAGCCGTACTCTCAGGTCCTCTAGATGATGTTTGTGAAAGGAACTAGAGATGTGTAGTGTGCCATGAAACAGTAAAACCAGCTACCTTGGAATCATTAATGCAGGGGGTGGTACTAGAGTTTGAGGTAATCATAGGGCAGATGACATTTGTACCTCAGTCTACCAAAAGTGTAGCAGTAAGTTTAACTTGCTAGGCATTTCCTAGGAGCAAATGCTTCTAATTTGTGAGCATTCTCACAAGTGGAGCCATGCACATAATTGGACAGAGATGTGGAAATGAGTGGCTTCCTTCTGGTAAGAGGAACAATGGACCATGTTACTTATCTATCACTCTAGTAGAGGATGTAATTTTCCCTTCTAAGCAAGGGAAATGGCAGTGCTAAATAGTTTTGTAACTTTTTGAATGAGAAACTTTTAGGTAAAGATAAACTGTCAGATAATATTTTCAGATGCATTTACATTGACTATGGGGAAAAGATTGTGAAAAAAGTTACAGTCATTTTTTTTTTAATTTTAAAGACTTGAGAAATTCTGTTACATGAAGTGACAATGTAAAAACACATTTAGTTTTATACTAAATCTTTTTTTAAGGTCTTGGCATTTAATATAAAGCAAATCCACACATTTTCTAACTTTCCACAAGTTCCAAAAAGGGAAGGAAGAAACCTCAGTCTTGAAATTTTGGTTTTTAAAAATCATGACACTGTTTTACCATGAAATTGAGTAGCTAACTTTTGGTAACACCTTTTGTTTATTTGTATGTTTGTAATAATGGACCTTTTAAAACACAGGAATGTTTTGGTTTGTACAGACTTTGAAAAATGTGTGTTAATAAAAATTCATATTGACTTAAGTATAATTGGGGTTTTTTTTCATTTATTTCTTGCTGGTTCACCAATAGACATATCCCATAATCCCCTTCAACCTAGAAAAGAGTCAGTTTGTCTTGCTTGTAGAATTTAAACAATTAAAAACCTAACAGTGCTAATAGGGAGTTTTATATCCATCGGAGAATAAAATCATTCTCTTTCTTCTTTGAGTTTATTTATTCAGTTTAAGTGCTTGCTTTGTTATAAGCACCGGTAGGCAGTGAGGATACAGCAATGAAGACAATTGACAAAGTTACTCTCCTCATGAGGCTCCCATTTAATGGAATATTGGACAACACCATTGTTCCTTGATTTTATATTTACCATTATTACTCAAAATTAATACGGGATGAATCTTTATAAGGTATGAGTGAAAGGTTTTTGAGATGTCATCTCAAGGAGAGGAATGTATTGGTTTGAAACATTGGTGCTAGTAGGTTTCTAAATAACAGGTGCCTTTCAGACATTATCACTCACATCCTGGTCATTCTGTTCTATAGGTGCAATGACAACTTATTTTCTCTAAATAAAGATAGTTTTATAGGTGCTATGGTCTGCATGTTTACTGCCCCTCTCCTCTCCGCCAGATTCATATGTTGAGATCCTAATGCCTAGAGATGGTAGTATTAGGAGGTGGGGCCTTTAGGAGGAGCTTAGGTTCTGCCCTCATGAATGGGATTAGTGCCCTCATAAAGGATGCTCCAGAGATATCCCTTGCCCCTTCTACCATATGAAGACAGAGCCAGAAGTTGCCAGCTATGAATCTGGAAGAGGGCCCTCACTAGAACGCGACCATGCTGACCCCTTGATCTTGAACCTCCCAGCTGCCAAAAATGTGAAAAATAAATTTCTGTTGTTTATAAGCTACCCAGTCTGTGATATGTTGTTATAGCAGCCCAAACAGACTACGACAGTAGGTTATGTTTATGACCACATTTATTGTGTGAATTACCTTAATTTACCCATTTACACAGCCGTATAAACCGCTGTAGGGGAAGAATATCGTATAAACCAGAGAAAGATATCTAGTTCTTCAGGAAGTTCTTCAACCACTCTAAATAACCTTAAAAGCAACTTAGCAGGATTTTGATTGCATCCTTTTCAGTTTAAGACCATATGTTACCTGCAGTATAGCTATCTTCAGCTGACGGTCAGTTCGAGGATTGGCGGGGAGGGGCCGTTTTCGGGAAGGTCCAAACTGTCAGGACCTACAGAGTGTTGTGGTTGTTATTCCTGCATGACAAATTACCCCCAAATTTAAGTGTTTTGTTTTTTGTTTTGGCTGTGCCGGGGGCTTGCGGGATCTTAGCTCCCTGACCAAGGCAGTGAAAGCACTGAGTCCTAACCACTGGACCGCTAGGGAACTCCCCAAAATTTAGTGTTTTAAAACAACCATTTTAATATGCCCACAAACTCTGTTGATCAAGAATGTGGACAAGGCACTGTGGGGACGACTGGTCTTTGTTCTTAATGTCTGGGTCCTCAGCTGGGAAGACTTAAAAGCTGAAGGAAACTTATTGGAACTGGAATCATCTCTCTGAAGGCTCTGCTTACTTGTGTATCTAGTGCCTGGACTGAGATGACAAAGTCTAGTAATGCTGACTGAAGCACCTATGTAGAGCCCCTCCATGTATACCTTGCCTTCCCCAGCATGGTGGCCTCAAGGTAATCAGACTTCTTCCATGGTGGATCAAGACTCCAAGCACAAGTGAACAAATCTGAAGCTGTGTTTTATCATCTGACCTGTCCTCAGAGGTCACATTACCTCACTTCTGCAGCATTTTATTGGTCAAAGCAGTCAGGAGTCCACCCAGACTCAAGGGGAGGGGACATAGATCCCTTCTCTTAATGAGAGGGTGACAAAGTAGAAGAGCATGTGGGATGGAAGCTACTGTGGAGGCTATTTTAAAAAATATAATCTGCTGGACTTCCCTGGTGGCACAGTGGTTAAGTATCCACCTGCCAATGCAGGGGCACGGGTTCAAGCCCTGGTCCGGGAAGATCCCATATGCCACGGAGCAACTAGGCCTGTGCACCACAACTACTGAGCCTGCTCTCTAGAGCCCGTGAGCCACAACTACTGAGCCCATGTTCCACAACTACGGAAGCCCGTGCGCCTAGAGCCTGAGCTCCGGAACAAGAGAAGCCACTGCAATGAGAAGCCCATGCACCACAGCGAAGAGAAGCCCCTGCTCGCTGCAACTAGAGAAAGCCTGCGCGCGCAACGAAGACCCAACAACGAAGACCCAACGCAGCCAAAAATAAATAAATAAATTTATTTAAAAATATATATATAATCTGCCACATAGAGAATGGATTTTGGAACCAAACCGAATTTAAGAGAACAAGGCACAAGGCAGAAGCTGCAATGTCTTTCATGGCCTATCTTTGGATGTCACACTGCATCATTTCTGCAATACCCTATTGGTTACAGAGGACAAATTACTGACACTGGACTTCCCTGGTGGCACGGTGGTTAAGAATCCGCCTGCCAATGAAGGGCACACGGGTTCAAGTCCTGGTCTGGGAAGATCCCACAAGCCATGGAGCAACTAAGCCCATGCGCCACAACTACCGAGCCTGCGCCTTAGAGCCCGTGAGCCACAGCTACTGAGCCTACATGCCACAACTACTGAAGCCCGTGCGCCTAGAGCCTGTGCTCCGCAGCGAGAGAAGCCACCACAATGAGAAGCCCGCGCACTGCAACAAAGAGTAACACCTGCTCGCTGCAACTAGAGAAAGCCTGCACACAGCAACAAAGACCCAATGCAACCAAAAATAAGTAAATAAATTTTTGAAAAATTACACTATTCAATGTGGAATGGGACTACTCATGTGCATTCATATCAGGAGGCAGAACCACTGGGGTCCATCTTGGAGACTGGCTACCACGTTGACCTTTGACCAATAAGAATGAGTAACAACTATGTGAATCTCTGGATTTTGAAGGCAGGAATGAAAGTTGGCATTTGGGGGAAAGGAGTTCATATTTCTTAGTTATGGCTGGAGTCAAATAACCACTTTGCTTGCCAGTGCTTGTCAGGCTGTCACTGAAGCAGATTATCAACTCTACTTGAAAAGTGAGACTGTGTCAGGCTGTGGTTAGCTCTGAAGTCAGACTGCCTGTGTGTGAGTTCCATCTCTACTTAGGGTTGTTGTGAGGATTAAATAATGTATGTAGAAGTCTCTAGAACAGTGCTTGGCACATAGTATGCACTCGATTTTTTAAGCTATTATTATGCAAGACTTCACAGAATCTACATTTTCTGTTTCTTGAGAGAGAAAACAACAGTGACAAAATAGAGTGAACATATATGTTCACTTGTTTTTTGCTTCCAAAGTTACTTTATCTCCAGATCACTTTATCCCCAGATTCATGCAACCCACAACTTTTATATCTTTTCTTCAACTCCACATTACCCACCTCATGCGTGCCACTTCATTACACTGATCCTTAGAGTGCAATTTTCTTTTAAGTTTAATAAGATATCATTTGCATATGGTAAAATTTATCCTTCTCAGTGTATAGATCAAAAAGATTTTGATGGATGTATGCAGTTGTGTAGTCACCACAATCAAGACATGGAACATTTCCATCAGCACAAAAACTTCCCTTGTGCCCCTTGGCAGTCAGTTCCCTCCCCCAGCTCCAGCCCCTGGCAACCATTAATCTGATTTCTATCCTTATAGCCTTGCCTCTTCCAGAATGTCATATAAATGGAATCAAACAGTATGTAGACTTTCATGTCTGACTTCTTTCATTTAGCATATGCATTTGAGATTCATCCATGTTGTTTCACGTCTCAGTAAATTTATTCCGTGTTTCAGTAGTTTGTTCCTTCTTATAGCTGAAAAGCTTTCCATTGTATAGATGTACCACAATTTGTTTATCTATTCAGCAGCTGACGGATATTTGAGTTATTTCTAATTTTTGGTTACTATGAATAAAGGTAACACATTTGCATACACATCTTTATATGAACATGTGCTTTCATTTCTCTTGGGTAAATACCTGGCAGTGGGATTGCTGGATTGCGTGATAAATTTATGTTTAATTTTCTAAGAAACTGACAAACTTTTCCAAGTGGTTGTACAAGTTTGCCTTCCCACTGGCAATATATGATGAGTGCTAATTTTAACACAGTCTACTTTGCAAACTTGTTTGAATTTCTCCACTGACTCTTCCCTACATTTCCCAGAAAGCTTGTCATATTGGTGATAATGATACTTTATGTTTAAAATATGAGATGTATTTACTGAAGTGTAGCATATATACAGAAGAGGACACACATCACAAATGTATGACTTGATGAATTTTCACAAAGTAAACACAGTTATATAATCACCATCCGGATCAAGAAAGACTGCTACCAGCACCGTAGCCCATCTCATGTGCCCATTCCTAGTCACTCCCTCTCTTCCTCAAAACTGAGAGTTCCATGGTGGCCTAGTGCTTAGGATTCCAGGTTTTCATTGCCGTGGCCCGGGTTCAATCCCTGGTCGGGGAACTGAGATCCTGTAAGCTGCACAGCAAGGCAAAAAACCAAACCAAACCAAAAAACTAACTACATGCTAGTCTGAATTTTAATAACATAGATTCATTTTGCTTGTTTTGAACCTAATAAATATGGGATAATACAGAATGTACTCATTTTTGTCTGCTTCTTTTGCTAGACATCATGTTGGACAAGGTCACCCACATAGCAGTAGGCCATTAATTTTCATGCTCTATGATACTACAATTTATCCATCCTACTGTTGATGTACATTTGGGCTGTTTCCAGTTTGGAACTTGTAAAAATAAATGCTGCTCTGGCCATCTTCATAATAGCTTCGAACTGGAAACTATCCAAATGCCCGTAAATAAGAGAATGGATAATCAAATTGTAGTAAGATCATATGATAAAATACTACTCAGCAATAAAGACCAAACCACTGACATATGCAATATCATGGATAAATCTCAAAAACATTATGTTAATTGAAATAAGCCAACACTAAAGAATACATAACGTATGATCCCTTCTTGATGAAGCCTGAGAGTAGGCTAAACTAATCTGTAATGATAAAAATCAGGCAGTGATTTCTGGGGATGAGGAGAATTGATTAGAAAGGAACACAGCCTGGACTTCCCTGGTGGCGCAGTGGTTAAGAATCCGCCTGCCAAGGCAGGGGACATGGGTTCGAGCCCTGGTCCGGGAAGATCCCATATGCCGCGGAGCAACTAAGCCCGTCTGCCACAACTACGGAGCCCGTGTGCCACAACTACGGAGCCCGTGTGCCACAACTACGGAGCCCGCGTGCCACAACTACTGAAGCCTGCGTGCCTA
>NC_041216.1:13913265-13921493 GCF_002837175.3 Physeter macrocephalus | reverse complement strand
CCACAACTACTGAGCCTGCTCTCTAGAGCCTGTGAGCCACAACTGCTGAGCCCACGTGCCACAACTACTGAAGCCTGCGTGCCTAGAGTCCATGCTCCACAACAAGAGAAGCCACCGCAATGAGAAAGCTGCGCACCGCGACGAAGAGTAGCCCCTGCTCGCCGCAACTAGAGAAGCCTGTGCGCAGCAACGAGGACCCAACGGAGCCAAAAATAAATAAATTTAAATAAATAAATAAAAATAAAAAGAACATTGGTGACTTACAAAAGAAAAGCATCTTTTTTTTTTTTTTTGCGGTACGCGGGCCTCTCACCGCTGTGGCCTCTCCCGTTGCGGAGCCCAGGCTCTGGACGAGCAGGCCCAGCGGCCATGGCTCACGGGCCCAGCCGCTCCGCTGGCACGTGGGATCCTCCCGGACCGGGGCACGAACCCACGTCCCCTGCATCGGCAGGCGGACTCTCCCGCTGTGGCCTCTCCCGTTGCGGAGCCCAGGCTCTGGACGAGCAGGCCCAGCGGCCATGGCTCACGGGCCCAGCCGCTCCGCTGGCACGTGGGATCCTCCCGGACCGGGGCACGAACCCACGTCCCCTGCATCGGCAGGCAGACTCTCAACCACTGCGCCACCAGGGGAGCCCAAAAAGCATCTCTTAAAAGAAAAAAAGAAACACAGCCTGAAGAAACTTTCTTGGGTAAGAGTGAAAGTGTTCTATTTCTCAGTTTGGATGGTGGTTAGTTATGTGGGTATATACAAATGTCAAAATTCATTGAAATGAACACTTAATACCTGTGTATTCTATTGTGTGTTAATTATGATGCAATAAAAATTAATACAGAGAAATGCTGCTTAGTCGTAAAAAAATGCTGTCATGAACTTTCCTATACTTGGTTTTTGGAACACATATGGATGCACATCTGTTGAGTATATAGGTAGGAGTAGAATTGCTGGGTCATAGAATATGTATGAATCATGGCTCTGCAATTTAATAGCTGGATGACATTGGGCAAGTGCCCAGAACCTCTAGAGAACACCAGTTTCCTTATCTGTTACCAAGGAGTTAATCTCACCTTGATGAGTTTGAACCATGAAAACTGTTTTTGTCAATTAGCAAAAAGACATAATGCTGAGAAACCTCATTTTCTAAAAACACTGATTTTTCAGAAAATTTGCTATTTGAAATATCAGTAAGAACGGAATATTCCACTCTCGCCTGGAGGATCTGAGTTACTTTGACACGGAGAAGTAGCCTCAATTTCCAACCCAGGTGCAGAGCTTCAGATAAGGGGTTTCCAGATACAGCATTCCACATTTATCTTCACGCTGTAGTTTCCAAGGAAACAGGATTCTGAGTCTTCTTGTTAGCTCAGGCCTGACGATAATCCCTTTACACATAGCTTGGTGTGCTTTGAGGCTATCAAAAACACTGCTTCTTTTAAATTTTACCTACACTCCATCTTTCCAAATCCTGGAATAATTCTATCTCTCCCGTGCTTTGTAAGATACCCCATGATTCCTCTGGTGTGTAGTCCCCCTTGCAGCAGTAATTTAATAAACCTAACTTTGTCAGACCATATAAAGATAAAGCCACTTTATCAGATGGGCTTTATCTTGGGTATTACCAATAACTTTGTAAAATGTGTTCACATTACCTGGATGGGCATTTAAGAAATGATAGTTATTTTTTATTATTCATGTATGAATTCAATATATGTTCATTTGACATCTAGTATTTGCAAGGCACAAATGTATTGCTATGAGAGATAGCACAAGATAGCCATGGCACAGATGGAAAACTACTTTTTATTTTAACTGGAGAAAGAAACCAACAATAACAACCACCACTATGTTTTCAATCCTAGGAGAAAAATACCTTTACTGAACTTCACTTTAAATAGAATCAAATGTAAATGAAAACATTCTCAAGACTATTTTATAGGTAAAAAAGTACAATGTACATGATTTACTATAAGATAGGACATAAAACTATGGATTCTAAGAAATCGCATGGTTTTAATAACCAGAATGAGAGGACCCAAATGTCGTCTGTCCTTTTCTAAAGAGAAAAAATTGCTCTTATAAATGCTCCAACGAAAAATAGAGACAGCATTGCTTACAAAAGCTCTAAGGCTGAATGCAGGCTCATTCACCCATTTAGGGTCCCCTCCTACACAGGCAAGCAGCTTCCTCTCTTGGTCATTCCCCAGAGATTGCAAAGCAGACTGGGGTGAAGTGGGGTGGAGAATACAGGAAACAAACACTGCCAGTTCCCCTTTACTTCTCTCTATCTTTATCTTCTCCCAAAGCAAAATCCTACTCTTGTCTTTCCATCTAACATACGCTCACAAAATGCAGTCTTCTATGGGAACATTGAGGTCATACACTTCAAATTACTTAAGAGAATGATTTTAAAAATTTGAGAGTCTAGTTCTCCAAGAAATCCTCGTTTGGGATATAGATGAAGAAGCTATTTGGGAGGGATTTAGACTGAGAATGAATTTGGTAATATGAAAATGCGTTTTAGGGACATAGCAAGATGACAGTACAATTAGCTTAGTGTTTGGGTTTTGCAGTCAAATCTGAGAAAAGCAAATTAACCTCTATGGTCTTAACTTTCTCAACTGTAAAAGGGAAAATAATAACGCTTGCTCTGTCGAGTTACTTTACTTCAACACTTAAAAAAATCGATTGTCCGTTATCTAGTCTGAAGGTAAAAATATAGTTAGAACATCGTCCCTTGCTGTGAAAGAGCTTATGAACAACTGAATTGCAGTGAGGGGATCACAAATAATACGTGCTCAAGAAATCTTATTATTATCATTTTATTGTTTAGACTAGAAGAGGGGTGGAGGGAGAAATGAAAGTGATTTGTAAACCATAAAAGTGCTCCACAAATCCTAACAAAGCCCTAGAGGATGGAAGCAGAGTGAGGAATTTCAGGAGTTTGGTTACGGATCTGGGTTTCAAGGCTGTCGAATTCTCCATATTTGGGCCTGAATGCTCAGAATAGAACAGAATAGGATGTTAGGGCTGAGATCATCTGGTACAATTTTATGCTAATCGAAAAATTCTTGCCTTCTGTCACCGTGCCCTGGCGATAAACAACACCGCCACCTCAGATTCTCCAATCCGAGCACCAATGGTATGATGTCATCGCCCCGCCCCGCATCCGCAAGCTCCAGGGCGTCACGTCTCTAAGCTACCGTGCCTACACCAGTTCCAGAGGCGCCTGCGCAATGTGGGGGAGCCAGGGCGGATGTGTGCGCGCTGCGAGGGGGCGGGGCTAGCGCTCACGCAGCTTTATCCCCTTCCCCGCCCTTTCTCTTCCCGGTTTCCCTGTCAGCCTGCTGGTCGGGTCTGGCGGCTGCTTCCGGTAGGAGCGCGGTGCAGGGCGAGTCGGGCTCGGCTCCTCGTCATGTCCTACGGTCCCTTAGATATGTACCGGAACCCAGGGGCCTCGGGGCCCCCGCTCCGGGACTTCAACAGCATCATCCAGACGTGCAGCGGCAACATCCAGCGGATCAGCCAAGCCAGTGAGCCGGGGTACCGGGCTTGGGGGCGGGGGCCGTCCCGGGGACAGGCCCGGGTGAGGCTGCCGGGACGCGGAGCCCGGCTAGGGCTACGGCCAGGGCCACACCTGAGGCCGTCTTGGGTGCTCTACTCTGGATACGGAGGGCTGCTATCCCCGAGTCTGCCAGGCCCAGGCACCCCGAGGGTCCGGAGCCCCAGCTGCATCTCGAGTTTCTTCTCAGGAGTTCTGCTCTTACGGTGTTGGGGCCAAGACAGCAGTCTTGACAGCCGCAGGGTGGGAGGGCGTGTGTGTGTCCCCTCCAGAGCAGTGAATGAGTCGACTGGCTGCAGTGGTCAGCCTAGCTTTTCCTGTCATCTGCCTTCCTCCACCCACCTCTCTTTCCTCTTTGGCCAGCTTGGATTGGGAGTTGTTTACTGGTTTAGACTTTACATTCTGCTGAGCTTCTGGCTTCTTGGAAGTCAGAACCTTTCAATTAAGGGAAGTGGAGAGTGCATGTGTTTTGGTGACTTTAATACAGCTCTTCCTGTAAGGAATTTGGAAATCAGTTACAATGACTTGTATTCGAGGGATGAGATGACTTCTACTTTAATAAAGAGAATTCACCAAAAACATTTCGGTTTACATTCTTTTGTCTTTTGTAGCAAAAGATTTGCATATATTTTTGGATTTCAAGCCAATGAGGCTTTTGTTTTCCTTCCCCACCTAGTTACTCTTTTGAACAAGCATGATACACAGAGAAGCTCAGGGACATGGCCACAATCACATAGCAAGTAAGACATGGTAGAGGTGGTGGTGGATTTCAGAATGTCATTGCTTGTCTTAAAACTCCCTCCCCACCATTAGGGTCTGAATGATACTATAGTTGAATGAGTCAAATACACGTTATTTCTTGTGCCTGAAAATTAGCTCAGAGCCTTATAAACAGGAGGTCAGCAGCAGCAACTACTTGGAAAGAGTGGTATCATCATCCTTGTTGTTTATTATTGTGTTTTTGTGAGCTTGGCTGTACCCTGTTAATAGGTAGAACTAGTTGGTCCTGAATTACAATTATGTTCTATATTTTAAAGAACAATCTATCACTTAGCCTTTAAATTTAAATATATAATGAGAGAGGGAAGCTTCTGATGGAAAGCGTTTGAATCTGGGCACTTTGGAAGTGGAAAGAAGAATATGTGGTCTGTTAAATCCAGAAATTTGAAACAAAAATTGTGACCACTGGTTAGAAAGTATAGTACTTTGTGTCCTAATTTCCTTTTGTGAGGGAGCTGTAATACAGGTAAGATCAGAATATTCTGGTTCAATACTGAAAGTTTCTTATTGAGGCCAAATATAATTTTAATGTCTATTTGTGAAATTTTCATTCTGCCTGTACTTGAGTATGAGGCATGTAGTATGTATAGGAACTGACATGGATTCCTTCAACAGGGAGCCTGTGGCGTACATAATGACTGAAAGGAATCGCCACTATAGAAGAGATATAATAAAATTATAGGTATTCAGGAGAGAAAGACACCTTTTTCACTTGGGAGAGGCCAGGGAAGGCATTATTGGCATTTGAGCTAGGTCTGGAAAGATGGTGGAAAGTATTTAAACTTTCGAGAGGAAAGAAGGGAAGAGCATTCCAGGAGGGAATAAAATGAACAAGGCATAGTAGTGGGAAAGCACGTGGTGTGTATAGAAAAGTAGAATGATTTAATTTAGGTAGACTGGTGGAGTCCAGAAAGTAGTGGAAAATAGGATTGGAAAGGTAAGTTGGGGCCCAAACATGAAGTGCTTTAAGTGCTACACTAAGGGGGTTTGGATTTAATTCTTTAGAAATGTGTAAATTGAGTTGGAAGGGAGAGAGACTGGAATCAGAGACACCTGTTAGGATCTGAAAATGAAAAGAAGGAAAGGATAGGAGAGGTGTCTGGTGATAGAATTGATAAGGTTTAGCTGTTGATTAGGCATCAGGCTCAAGGGATAGTTGGATTCATTCCGTTAATAACATTAATAGCTAACATTTGAGTACGTACTGTATGCCAGGCCATATAAGTGCTTTACGTGCATTATCTTAATTTTGTAACAACCCTGTGAAGTAATTACCAATATTATTTCTTTTTATGGGTTAGGAAACAGGCTGAGAAAGGTTAAATAATTACCCAGCTAACAAATGGCAATACCTAAATTTGAAACCAGATCTGTCTCTTATGACCAGCATTCAGCCTTTTTATAATTTTAAATTAGTAATGCTTCAAGTTACAAGTGACTTTTCTTTTCCTTTCTTTTTTTTTTTACTCTTCATAGGAAGCTATGGGGAATACCTGAGGCTGTGGAACTTTCTCTTCTTGTGGTGTGTCTGCCTCTCCTGCTAGATTGTTAGTTCCTTTGAAGAAATGGGACATGACTTATTCATCTTTATATTTCTAGTACTTATCTCAGACCCAAGTATATGTTAGATTCATTCATTCACTGTTCAACAAATATTCTGTGAGCACCTGCTATGCACTGGGGATGGAGTGATGAGCAAGACAGACAAAACCCTGCCCTGATAGTGTGTGTGTATGTGTGTGTGTTTGTGTATGTGTATGTATACACACGTATGCATCCATGCACATATATCAACAATATTGAGAAATAATAAGTGCTATGAAGAAAAAAATAAGGGGACAGAGAGTGAGGAGAGCAAGAGGGTGGGTGTGCTATTTTATATTTTTACATCAGTTGGTCAAGGAAGGCCTCTCTGAGGGGGTGATGTTTGAGTAGACACCTGAATGAAGTGAGGGCGAGAACCTCGTGAGTAACTGGGGGAAGGTAACTGGGGGAAGGCATCCTAGGCAGAGGGAATATAGCAAGAGAAAAGACCTCAGTGCTTTTCAAGAATAGCAAGGAGACTAGTGTGGCTGGACTGCAGTTAGAGAAGGGGAGCATAGTAGGAAAAGAGGCCAGGGAGGTAGCCAGGGATCATATCATTTAGGGTCTTGATGCTTAGTAAATTGTATTTAGTAGATTTGAATGAATGAGGTTTCTCTACCATCTTGGAACTCTTCCTGACTCATTTACCTTGTGCTGTGTGGTTCCTACCACATCTTATGACCCTAGTCAGTGTGAGTTGGAATTCTCCCCTTGGGATTGTTTAGTGAGGCACGGGGAATTTGAAATTGGTAGGGTGACATTGCTTCTACCCACTTATCAGGCTGGTGCCCATCCCCCAGACGCGGCCAGCATACCTAAGTATACAGTCTGAATGTGACCTCCCAGACATATGCCCACATCCATATAGTCCTGCAAGGACCTGTATCTATCGAAAATTTGAGAGAATAGCTATTCTTTTTTCTCAACTGTGGGTTTTTTCACATATGTGGGTTTTTTCACATATGTGGGTTTGGAATTGCTGAGCATATCAGCCTGAAATACGGCAGGCCACTGCGTGGGTTGTTATAGGTACAGCTAAGGTTGACTGCCTGGTACAAGGGGTTATCAGTATGTGTGGGCTACAGTAGAAAACTGCTTGACTCTGCCTATTGTGAAATGAAGGGTCTGGGCAAGTATTGTTGAGGCAGATATAAGGAAATAAACTTAACAGGCGCCAAGTTATCTCTGAAGAGATTAAAGAACATCATTTCTGTTCTTTAATGTTGCTAATTTTTTTAAAAAATAAATTTATTTATTTATTTATTTTTGGCTGTGTTGGGTCTTCGTTGCTGCATGCAGGCTTTCTCTAGTTGCGGTGAGCGGGGGCTACTCTTCGTTGCGGTGTGCAGGCTTCTTATTGTGGTGGCTTCTCTTGTTGCAGAGCACAGGCTCTAGGCGCGTGGGCTTCAGTAGTTGTGGCACGTGGGCTCAGTAGTTGTGGCTCATGGGCTCTAGAGCGCAGGCTCAGTAGTTGTGGCGCATGGGCTTAGTTGCTCTGCAGCATGTGGGATCTTCCTGGACCAGGGCTCGAACCCATGTTCCCTGCATTGGCAGGCAGATTCTTAACCACTGCACCACCAGGGAAGCCCAATGTTGCTAATTTATTGATATGATTCTGTTTACTAAAAAAATTAAAAGCAGTTGAACTTTTAAAACTGATTATCGTGTGCAATCCTCTGGGTTGTTCTTTCAAAGTTATTTTCGTATTGGCCCCTTGCTCTTTATTTCATTGTCCTCCTCATAAGTCTTCATGATCTCAGCCTCTGTAGTCCAGCAGCATAGTCTCAGTGTCTCTGTTCCCATTCTAGTTCATCCTGATAAGGCTATCAGCAGTATGTCTAAAGTCCTGTTTTCATTATACCACTCACCTCCTCAAGAGCCTATGGTGGCTCTCTGTTGTCTGCTGTGTCAGATCTTAACATTCCACCTTGCTTTCACTGTCTCTGTCATCTTAACCCAAATTAGCCATATTTTCTACTTCTCTTTGTTACAGGCAGGCTGTTTTTCTTAACATCCCTAAACACGGGGTTTTGCTGCGAGTTTTTGCTCTTTCTGTTCCTCCTTTCTTTAATCTTTCCCTATCTCACTAGCTACCTAAATTATAAAAATCCTTTGAGTTGTGCTTAAATCCTGCCCCTTGTAACTAAGCCTTCCTTTGCTTTTGAAAGAGTGAAGTCAAGAAGAGCCTGGGGGCTTCCCTGGTGGCGCAGTGGTTGAGAGTCCGCCTGCCGATGCAGGGGACACGGGTTCGTGCCCTGGTCCGGGAAGATCCCACATGCCGCGGAGCGGCTGGGCCCGTGAGCCATG
>NC_041216.1:13881236-13912936 GCF_002837175.3 Physeter macrocephalus | reverse complement strand
TACAGCAAAAAAAAAAAAAAAAAAAAAAAAAAAAAAGAAGAGCCTTGGCCTTAGGCTCAGCAGATCTGTGACTGAGTCCTTGCTGCTCTGTGTTGTACTGTTCACCTTGGGCAGGCTAGTTCCCCTTTCTGTCTGTTACCCCATATGTAAAATGAATGGTGTTGTTAAAGTGGGATGTTTGAAAGTGCCTAGTCTAGTGCCCGGTACATAGTAGACATTCAGTAAATGGTGATATCATTGGTTGAGCCCCCTGCTCCACTATAGCTTAGTAGTTAAGTGAGCAGGCTCAGGAGTCAGACTGCCTGGGTTTGAGTCCTAGATCTGCTTCTCACTAGCTATGTAAACATATTGCTGTACCTCTCTATTTCACAGTTTCCTCATCTATAAGATGGAGTTAATGATAGACTCTACTTCACAGGATTGTGAGAATTAAGTGAGGTAATTTATATAAAGTGCTTAAAGCAGTGCCTGCAACATTGTTTAAGAAATGTTAGCTATCGTTTTTTTCCTTTGAATATGCAAGCTTAGCACTTACTTTATTCTGTAGTCTTTAATTCGTGCTTTTTGACCTTGTTATTCCAACTGAGAGATTCCTATTAGTTTTGTTGTGGGGATAGTGATCATGCATTGTACAGCTGTCTTTAGCTTCAGTGCCTGGCACAGCTGTGGATATGTAGTTAGCATTCGATATGTACTTAACTGATTTTATCATTGCTAAGTACATTTTTCTTGGTCTCGAGTTTGATAATAATAGCTATCCTTAATTGAGTTCTTTTAAGTGCCAGACACTGTTCTAAATTTAGCTTCATATTATCTTAGGTCATCCTCACAACAACCATATGAGGGTTCTCTTGTTTTTCCCATTTTTTAGGTGAGGAAACTGAGGCACAGAGGAATAGAAACTTTTGCTAGGAAGTGGTGGAGCCAGGAATAACACACAGCAGTCTTAACTGAGAGTCTGTGCTCTTAACGAGTTCGTGTCCTGTCATGGGTATGGTAAATAGAAGATTATACCTTTGATGTTTAGTATTCATGTTCAGTTTAGTTTCGAGCTTTACTATTGTATAGCGGCTACTTTTCTTTTTTTAAATTTTTTAGCTGCATTGGGTCTTCATTGCTGTGCGCGGGCTTTCCCTAGTTGTGGTGAGCAGGGGCTACTCTTTGTTGCGGTGCGTGGGCTTCTCGTTGCGGTGGCTTCTGTTGTTGCGGAGCATGGGCTGTAAGCGCGCGGGCTTCAGTAGTTGCGGCACACGAGCTCAGTAGTTGTGGCGCGTGGGCTCTAGAGCGCAGGCTCAGTAGTTGTGGCGCACGGGCTTAGTTGCTCTGTGGCATGTAGGATCTTCCTGGACCAGGGCTCGAACCCATGTCCCCTGTTTTGGCGGACGGATTCTTTTTTGTTGTTGTTGCTAGAAATCTCTCTTGTCTTAGGAAGTTGACAGAGAGAGACTACTTCTTTTTTTCTTCCTTGAATTTTATTTTATTTATTTATTTATACAGCAGGTTCTTATTAGTTATCCACTTTATACATATTAGTGTATATATGTCAATCCCAATATCCCAATTCATCACACCACCACCCGTGGCAGGCAGATTCCTAACCCCTGCGCAACCAGTGAAGTCCTGTAGTGGTACTTTTAAAAAGTCAGGTCATTTTCAGTGCAGCTTTGCAAAAACAGTGCAAACCTAATTTTCAGAGTAAGACATTGAGATGACTTCATTGTAATAATGACCACATAGGCTATCATTTTCTCATTTAATGTAAATAATGCTCTTTCTTTGAATTTATATTTGCCTGTTTAATATACTGAATTAGAGCATTCGAGTCTCTCAGATGAAGAAATTTTTACCTGTATGGTAGTTGCTTTTGATATGACTAGACATTGATTTGGATTAAGGTTCATTTGGAGATTCACATTCTGCCTAAAGTGATATCAGCTAAAAGCCCATGAAGAGTGTTCAGTTTAGAGTAGTTCCTAGTGTGGATGTTAGCTGTAATGTGCAATAAATTGATTTGCTTCGTAGTCTTTTAAAAATTTTAGCCAGGACATGCTTTTAAAAGTGAGAGGTCAGTGATAGGAGAAATTGAGGCCTAGTTTTAAAAATAACAAAATTGCTTACACAGAGCTGAGGCCTAGTCATCTGGTTTCCAGGGTTATGTAGCATTTCATAGAGAATAGATACCCAATTATTTTCATCCAAAATATTGTGACAAATCAATCTAAAGTAAAACTTTTATTTACTAGAATGCTTAGAAAAGGAGTTTTCTCATTAACCAAGCTAACCAGAAAACCCTTTTAGACGTAGCCCATTTTGATAAAAATTGTTCCAAAAAGTATCAATGTACTTTTTGACATTTTAAGGACATTCAAGTGAAAATAAGTGTGTATGTAAACATTCACACTATTCTGTTTCTTTTTGTGCTTTAGGTTTAAGGGATACAGTTCTTAGTTGTAAAACAGATGGGTCATTAAGTCACTATTTTCAAATAAACCCCTGATGTTGGTGGTTATGGAGGGCGGTATACAAAAGAATTATACTTCCAGTAAACGTAGACACCACTGTCTTTATCATTTGAGTTTTAGGGCATCTGATACCTGAGTCTTGCTGGAAACTTTTAGGAAAATATCCATATGCAGGAATTTAGATAGAATTGATGGAGGCTTGTATTCATTCTGGTACTTAACTAGTAAGTGACCCTATAAAGTCCTCCTCTGCCCCACCCCCCATCCCAATTCAGGTAATCTCAGCAAACAAAAGAAGTCAGAAAAGTCTAGATAAATAAAAGTTCTCAGCTGAGAATATACAAAGAACTGCTGATTTTTAATTGATTTTTCCCCCCATAGTCTGTAAAGTCTCCTTTGCTCTCTAGGGCATTTAATATGGTTTGATAGACGATTAACAACTTGAAACTTTGACATATCTCTAGAGTTTCTAAGGAGAATGCTCTATATAAAGACAGTCAGTAAGATGAAATGTTTCCTTGAACTGCCATACCGGTAACATTTACCTTTGTATGTCACCCTGTAACCAACTATTTTCTGGAGGTGTATGTATGTGTGTGTGGTTATGCAAATACAAAAATGAGTAGAATGTGGTCATTGCCATCCAGAGGCATATAGTCAGTCCAGTCCCATTTGTACACAGGCAGAGTCTCTCTAAGCCAAACTCTGGCTTGCAAAAACACTGCTTGGTTACACAGCATCATTCTGGGACTAGAGCTTCTTCATTATTGTTGAATTTTAGCATTGAGCAGTGGTGGGAGTACTTAGAGATCATTAAGTCCTTACATAGGTGTAATAATTTAATGAATAAAAAGCCCCACACAAATAGTAAGTACTGTGACAAATAATAAGTACTCAATATATGTTAGTTAAACCTGAATATCATACACAATTGGTGAAAGAGACCCAGCAACATGAAATGACTTGTCTGGTGCCATACATCTAGTTAGTGGTGGAATCTGGCTTAGAGTTTGGGTCTCATTATTCCTAGCTCATGTTCATTCATATCTTCTGCCTTGAAAGTGGCATGACATAAAACAGAGGCTAACTCAATTAATCAGCAATTACTTATTACCCGCTGGGTGCTGGCACTCTGCTGAACTCTGGTGAGTACACAGGAACCTTCCCAAAGGTGGGAGGGAGTCGGGGAAGGGAGCAGGTTAGAGCAAGGGCATCAGCCTATCTGGAGCAGAGAGCTATTAAGTTAGGAAGCTATCAGATAAGCAGGGTGGGGCGAAGTGGAACACTGGGAAACGGAGGCCTGCCCTAAGTCACTACGTTCTGTGTATTATTTCCTTTAAGCGGCAGCCTTTTGAGAGAACCTAGTGTGGCATAAAAAATATTGGAATTAGCCCTGGGTTTGAATTCTGGTTTTTATGACACTCTGCTCAAAACCATCAGTGGCCTCACATTTCTTTAAAATTCGAAGTCCTTGCTCTAGTTTACAAGGCCCTATGTAATCTGGCTCCCCTCTCTCTCTTACCTCTCTTTTGCTCCCTCTAGGCCTCCTGTTCCTCCATCACAAGTGCTCTTGCCTTGGGGGTTTTGTGCTTAATGCTGTCTGCTAGAGAGCTCCCCCAGAAATTTCGCACGGCTTAATCTTTCACTTCCTTTAGGTCTCTGCTCTGTGTCACCTTATCAGAGAAGTCCTCTCTGACCGCCCTGTGTAAACTAGTACCCTCTCCCTACCAGCCTTTCCCTGAATTTTTCTTTATAGCACTTATCACCACCTGATATATGCTTATTATCTCTTTTCCTTAAAGTGTAAGCTTCTTGAGAGCAATATCTTCTAGAGCATTTAACAGTGTAGCGTAGGTATTCTAAATGAATGAATGAATGAGTTTTGTAACACTCAGTTTGAGCCTCAGTGTGCCCATCTGTAATAATGCTTATTTAATAAGATAATACTTATCAAGTGTGAAGGAAAAACACTTCTGTGTTTCCTCCACTGTCAATACTTCTGACACCAGATTTGTGGATTTACCACACACCAAGCAATTATCAGATTCTCTGGACTTCAATTGGGTGTCCTCCAATTTAACTCAATTCTGACACTACCTGGAGTTAGCATCAGATTCCACAAATTAAGGGCTTAGTCCCACAAGACTCCCCCCACCCCACCCCCTTCAGATGCCAATTGTAAGTCCAAGTTCTTATCTGTGCTTTCTGACCAGTGAGCCATATTGGAGGTTCCCATGAGCCCCTCCTCAGGTTCAGCTAGTTTGCTAGCCCAGCTCACATAACTCAGGAAAACATTTACTTACTAGATTACTGGTTTATTATAAAAAGATATAATTCAGGAGCAGCCAGATAGAAGAGATGCCTAGGGCAAGGTATGTAGGAAGAGCTCAGAACTTCCATGCTCTCTCTGAGCGCAGACACCCTCCCCGCATCTCCGTTTTTTCACCAATCCGGAAGCTCATCAAATCTAGTTCAAGAATTTATAGAGTTTAATCTGCGCTTCCTCCCCTCCCCCGCCCTTTTCAGAGGTTGGTGGGTGGAACTGAAAGTTCCAACCTGATAATCACTTGGTCTTTCTGGTGACTAACCCCACCCAACCTAAGCCTATCAGGAGCCCTACCCTAAGTCACTTCAATAGGTAAACTCAGTATGCTCCAAAGGAACCCTTTATGAATAACGAAAGACACTACTATCACTCAGGAAATTCCAAGGATTTCAGGAGCTTTATGCCAAGAACTGGGGACAAAGACCAAATATATTTTTTATTATACCACATCAAGTATGTAGCCCAGTGTCTGGCACATGGTGAATGCTCAGTAAATGCTAACGTCTGTCCTCTTGCTTAAATTATTTGTTTGGCCAGACAGTAGATAGCTTTGGTTCTGATTCCCATTTGACTTAGGTAAGAAGGACATTATACCTTTTAGTGATGAAAAATGATTATTTATATCTTACATAGTGTTTCTTTAGCAGAATACAGTATTTTATAGTGCTTACATTTTCCAATGGAACCAATAAGCTAAAAACCCTCATTTAATAGAATAGATATATTTTAGGAAAGTTTGTCAAAAGGCAACCTTTTAATCAAGTGAATTCTATATTTCTATTGTAAAAGTGGAGTTATAGTTTTACTTAAAAAATGGTCTCAAAATAAGATAAAATCATAATTTGAAGTGTTACAAACCAATATATTCTTGACTTTGCAAAATTTTGCTTTGTAACACCCATGATGGCACAAGGATTTGGGCTAGGGAGTGTTGACCTAAAACAAAGAGACTGCCAGATATTTCTCCAGCAAAGACAGGTTTATTCACGATCAGCAGAGAGTTGCAGTTTGGGGTCTGCAATCATGGCTAGCCAAGTGGAAGCCCCCTCCTGGCAAGGGAAGAGGAAAAGGAAGTTGGGAGGGGTATAGCAAACAAAGAGTCCATGGCTTTTCATTGGCTGAGAGGAGTCTTCTTTATAGCAGTTGGGCTTGGCTGTTGTGGCAGGGTGTGCGAGCTCCCCCTTCTGGTCTCCCAACTCTGTTTAACTGAGGTTTCTGTTTATTAATTTTTTACAGGAGAAATAACTTGTACATGCTGCTAAGGACTAGCTTGTTCAGTTTCTACTTAGGAGTAGAGTCACCCAGCAATCACCTAGAAGATTTTGCTTAATTGTTTCTTAACAGATTTAGAGGCTATTAACACATCTGTGTTTTTGTAAGGTAACTGGTACTTAATAAACTTCAGCTTGCCTTTTTACTACCTTTGGTGACCGAATTAGGGCCAAGGTTATGACTCTGACCCCCAAATTTGGTTATTTAAGAAGCATCCTGGACTTCCCTAGTGGCGCAGTGGTTAAGAATCCGCCTGCCATTGCAGGGCACACGGGTTCGATCCCTGGTCTGGGAAGATCCCACATGCTGCAGAGCGACTAACTCTGAGTCTGCATGCCACAACTACCGAAGCCTGCGTGCCTAGAGCCCGTGCTCCGCAACAAGAGAAGCCACCACAGTGAGAAGACCGCGCATCGCAACGAAGAGTAGCCCCTGCTCGCTGCAACTAGAGAAAGCCCGCGCGCAGCAACGAAGACCCAGCACAGCCTAAAATAAAGTAAATAATTTTTTAAAAAAGCATCCTATCATAAGGAACAATTAATTTTTATTTATTAATTTTTAAAAATATTTATTTATTTATTTATTTAGGTTGCGCTGGGTCTTAGTTGCGGCAGGTGGGCCCCTTAGTTGCAGCTCACCGGCTCCTTAATTGTGGCACGTGGGCTCCTTAGTTGCGGCAGGTGGGCTCCTTAGTTGTGGCACGTGGGCTTCTTAGTTCTGGCATGCGAACTCTTAGTTACGGCATGCATGTGGGATGTAGTTCCCTGACCAGGGATCGAATCTGGGCCCCCTGCATTGGGAGCATGGAGCCTTAACCACTGCGCCACCAGGGAAGTCCCAGGAACAATTAATTTTTAAAATTTAAAATTCTAATAAGTGCAATTTCGTTTTCATTGGACATTGAAGCCTTGTTTATATATTGTTCCTATGAGATATATACAAATGATACAGTATACATTGGTTTCCTCATCTTCTTCCACTAAGCCAGTCATTTAGAAGTCTGGTGTTTCACAGGTGAAACTTGGGCATTAATCCTGAGAGGGTAGGAAAGGCCCTCACAAAGAACACTGTCTTTTGGCTAGAGGAGCCATATATTACCTATTGTGTATAGTATCTCTTGAAGTTCTAGTGAAACTTGAAGATAATTAATTGTGTTTCCCCTGGGCAAAAAGTACTCTATTATTGTGTTCCGTATTCCAGCTACTTGCAATAGAAGACAGGGAATGCTCTTAAAATGCAAGCGTGAAAACAAACAAAAAAGTCGTACAATAAAATTCCAAGCTCTGCAAATGAATGAATGAATGAATGAATGAAAGAATCTCCCTCATCCTCCCTGCCAACCAGAAGAAGAAAATAGAAAGCAGGACATGGGAAATCAGGGGCTCTATTCCTGTTGCAGAAGTCAGTGAGGGACAAGGGTGTTCAGATTCCCAGGCAGGCTGCGGTGTTTCTCCTTATTGAGAGATAATCCATTCCTCTGCTTTCCTAGTCCAGGGCTAGGGGCTTAAACATCTAGGATTCAAACATGACCATTCCAAATCTTAGCACAATATCTAGGTAGAGTAATCTGAACAAAACGATACACTGTTTGTCTACGGACAGCGTAGTTAAAACATAGGCATTGGAGTCTGATGTACCTGGGATTGATTTTTTTGCCCTGCTACTTTTTGTGTGCCCTTATATAAGATATTTAACTTCTTTAAATATATTTCCTCTTCTGCACAGTGAAGATACATCTACTTCAGACTGTTGCTATGAAAATTAATAAGATTATGTATACAAAGCTGCTAATATAGTACTTGGCACATAGAGGTGCTCAATTAGTGGTAACTTATTATTAATAATAACTGTACATTGTCTTTCCAAAAATGTTTGCTGTATAAAATATTGTGTATTAGTGAATTTAAATTTTTATTGTTGTGAATTGATATTTGGTATCAAGGCCATTCCAGAAGCGACGAACATTTTAACCAGTGCCATGGGAAATCTGGCAAAATGTGGGAGTTCTTTGGGAGTGACGAACAAAACCACCACCCTCTACTTAGTGGCACGGTTACTCTAGAGGAGAAAGGCGGACCTTATAAGTAGCTTTACACGGAAATATATATGCCAAGGTCTTGATCATAGCATGCTTTCTATTAGTTGTATGTACTTATTCAGGATGTGGAGAGAGACCACTGATCTGAGAATTAGGATGCTCGTGATGAATGTATTTTTCTTTTTTAAAAAAATTTATTGGGCTTCCCTGGTGGCGCAGTGGTTGCTCGTCCGCCTGCCGATGCAGGGGAACCGGGTTCGCGCCCCGGTCTGGGAGGATCCCACATGCCGCGGAGCGGCTGGGCCCGTGAGCCATGGCTGCTGAGCCTGCGCGTCCGGAGCCTGTGCTCCGCAACGGGAGAGGCCACAACAGAGGGAGGCCCGCATACCACAAAAAAAAAAAAAAAAAATTATTTATTTTATTTATTTATTTTTGGCTGTGTTGGGTCTTCATTTCTGAGCAGGGGCTACTCTTCGTTGCGGTGCACGGGCTTCTCATTGTGGTGGCTTCTCTTGTTGCAGAGCACGGGCTCTAGACGCGTGGGCTTCAGTAGTTGTGGCGTGTGGGCTTCAGTAGTTGTGCCACGCGGGCTTCAGTAGTTGTGGCTTGTGGGCTCTAGAGCGCAGGCTCAGTAGTTGTGGCGCATGGGCTTAGTGGCTCCGCGGCATGTGGGATCTTCCCAGACCAGGGCTCGAACCCGTGTCCCCTGCATTGGCAGGCGGGTTCTTAACCACTGCGCCACCAGGGAAGCCCTGTATTTTTCTTTTCAATAAATCTTTTTTTCTTCTCTCCACAGCTGCTCAGATAAAGAATTTGATGAGCCAACTAGGAACTAAGCAAGATTCAAGCAAGCTACAGGAAAATCTGTGAGTAGCTTCCTAACAAGGTTGGGATTTGTGAGGGCCTTTTGGGGACACACTTAATACCCTTGCTGCCTGGCAGCTGAGGTTTCAGGCCTGTGAAATCAGAATGAGAGGCAGTGGGATATGAGGTCATAGCTGGATCTAGAAGAGGAGCAACAAAATATATTAATGGGTTGTGATCTCCGTTGCCTCTCAGAGTCCTTGAACGCTGCTTCTTTCCCCCCTTGGGCAGTTTAGCAGAACAATTTAGGGAAGTAGAGAGGGAATCCCTACCACTCTTAAACTACATTCTGCCTAAATGAGCTGCCTTGTTGGCAGAAGCCTCCTGGTGATCTACAGCGCTCGTCTAATCTGGTTGGATTTCCAACTGTCTATCATATTAGAAAAATGTATTCAGAATGACCCGAGGAGAGTCTGAGGGAGAGAATAGTGGAATAGATTCTTTTTATTATGTCCTTCTTGACTCCATCTCTGCTTTTAGAAGTTCTAGTTTTCATCTTTAACACACACTGAACAATATTCTTTGTTTCCTGTCCTAGACATTGTGAAGTGAGAGAATGACTTACTACTTTGAGCTTTTTCCAGGGAGATGTGGGATAGCTCTGGGTGTGTTAGTGCTGTCTGCGATGCTCAGGCTTCGGATTGACGTCCCTCTTGGGGTTTTTTTGTTTGTTTTGTCTCCCTCTTGGTTTTGACTCCCTTGTTTTATTTATTTATTTATTTATTTATTTTTTATCTTGGAGACCCCTTTGCAGTGAAACAAACATTAGTAATTAATGGTGTGGTTTCCCTGTCCTCCCTTGAACCCTTTGTAGAAATGGCCAGATAGTAGAGGAAACCATGACTGAAAGGAGCCTTTTTTGTATATCCACTACCTTTCGATCCCACTTAATATAGCACACATTCTTCCCTCTTTAATTTCCTTCCCCCTCTGCTCCTTACATTTTTTTACACAGTATAGGGCTTCTTTGTTTTGGAGGGAAGAGCCAGAAAATCAGGCCTAAGGGACAGGTAGGGAGCCAAGGATAAAGCTGAAAGAGCATGAGCTTTAAGTAAGAGCGTGGCAGTAGATCTTTGGAGGTTGTTCCCTAGGGTGGAAGCTGTGCTTCTAATGCACATTTCTTCCAACCTCCAGTGCCTGGATTCTGTCACTAGTCAGTGGACTGTGACAGACAGTACCCATGCAGAACTCCTGGGCAAATCAATACGGGAGTTTTGAGAGAGTGTTCAGTGTGTTTAACTATTAGATTGAGGTGTGGGGGCAGTTGCTCGTCTTCTGTCAGAACTGCTGAGAATGCTTTTCCTTCCTCCCCAAAGAGTTAAAATACCCAGTCAGCAGGTTTCATTGAGGCAGGTTCTTTCTACTCAGTAATATGAAGACGACTTGAGGTGAGTATGACTGGGTAGTATTTCTGGAATTTTGTTGTGAACCTGGGCATCTAGGAACCCATTTCTTCAAGTGCCCTTTCATTCCCTGCGTTGTGAGACATTCCGAGAACGAACTGATACCAACAGCTCTCAAGAAGTGAGAATATCCTAAAACATATCTTTTCTCTCTTAGGCAACAGTTACAACACTCTACAAATCAGCTTGCCAAGGAAACAAATGAATTACTGAAGGAATTAGGGTCCTTGCCCCTTCCTTTATCTACTTCAGAACAGGTTGGTATTTTGTGGCGTTTTGGCTTGTTTTTGAATAAGAAAGGACTTTGTTTTTGTGGAGAGGCAGTGTGTGAAACAAAAATAACTTGGCCTTTGGTTCTAGATAGACCTTCTCTGAACCTCAGTTTCCTTATTCATAAAATGGATAAGTGTCTGTTGTGACAACAGAAAGAATGTATGCACCAGATCTTGCAAAGTGCCTAGCATTTAGTAGGTACTCAATATGGGTAGCGGCTGCTGTTATTAGTAATAATATATTAGTAAAATGGGTTTAACTGTAGAAGAATGTCCATGTTTGCATCTTGTTGGGGTTTGACCTGCAGCTTTATGCTTTCAGGCTTGATCCTAGTTTGCTTGTATCCTGTGTCTATAAATTTCAAGCAGATGTCTTTTATATTTTGTAGTCACTTTCATGTCGCATCATGAATCATTAATAGGTCTCAGGTTGAGGAAATGCTCAGGGAAATAGATTCCTCTATTTAAGTCATTTTCTTCAGTGGCCATTTAAATTCTTTAAAACCACACAATTTTTACTGGAATTCATTGTTCCCTTGATATGCCGTGCCTTTTCTTCAGACGTTCCTGAAGTCAGATGTGCCCCTTCCATTGTGGCTTGACTTTTTAATCTATTATTCATGGTCTGCCTCACATCCTCTCTCTTCCAGGGCAAAAACCTTCTCCAGCTATCTTAGCCTATTTTGATTCTATTTTGCTTTTAGTTTCTGTACCATTCATGGGAGCGCTTAACTTACATTTCTTTTTATTACTGAATTTTTAAAATGATGGTATCCTATCTCTGATGGCTCTAAAGATGAAGCCTACCACCTCCCTATCCTGGGTTGTCTGTGCATTGTGACTATTGGAACATAAAACAATTTAAGTGTGTTGTGATCATCATTATAAAAATGAAACAAGGTAGAAATATCAAAGTGTGTAACCATGTAATAAGGGTAAATACTGTTAATGAAACTTTCATACATATGTATGTATATGGTGCTAGGTCAAGATGTCACATTCTTATTCTGTGTCTCCATCAAAAAAGTTTGAAAATCATCAGTTTAACCCATTCCTGGCAAGTCGTTTAATGAAGTATATGTTCAGTCTTTGGAGTTTTGGCATCCCCTTGCACAAAAGAAAAGAACCAAAACTAGGTGCTTTTGTCATCCTGCTACAAAGTAGTAACCTTAATGTAATCACCCTTTGACTATCCACATGTGCTATTTGTTTTGTTACTCATGCTGATATTTCACCTATGGACCAGTTCCCCCTTGCCATTCATTATCTCAAATTGTTCCCAAATCACCCCTTTCCTCCTCCCAGCTGTGCACTTAGGGAATACACACTTGCAGATAGTTTTAGCAGTAATAAAAAGGGAGTCTAAGAGTCTGATGTAAACAGAGTATTGAAAGTACTTAAGTGTTAAATAGTAGCCTAAGCAAAATATAAAGTTCAATCTGCTTAAAAATAAATCTAATGTATTCCAAAATCAAATAGAATTTATTTTTGGATTATGCATGCTCTTGTTCCCTTCCATTATCTTGGATCATTAAGAACATGAAATAAATCTACAGACAAATTCTCTCTGGTGAAATATAAATCCTTGATTCCCTTCCTCCTATTGTGCTGAATATTCTTTTCCCTTTCAATTGTTTCTTTATCTAATTAATCTTAGCCCTGTCACCCATCTTTTTGTTACTGGACTATCAAACCATACATCCTACTCTCAGCATTTTTCTCATACTTATGTGCTATCATCAGTAATCTTCTAGTTGCTAAATCCAGTGGCCTTTTTTGAGTTTATTCACTTTTCTTTGTTTCATTTGATCCTCTTGCCCATCCTGTCTTCACTGAAACTTTCTTCTTCTTTCCATGATCTCTGTAGTAAAGCCTACAAAGTAGTTTTCATGTCTCCCAACTCTGGTGATCCCTTTCTGGCCTATTTTCTCTTACCCCAGGTTGAGTCTCAGCCTCCTTCTCTGACTTTATATCTTCCTAGAAGTGGGTGTGCCCCAAGGCTCTGCCATTGATTCTGTAATTTTATTACTCTATGCTTTCTCCCTCAGGAGTCTTTTCTACTGTGCTTTTATGAGCTTCCTGTCACCTTTATGAACTGATCCCCAGATCTTTTTCAAGCCCTAGCCCCTAAACCTCTAAGTATTTGGCTCATATTGCCAATTCCTGCTCTGACATCTCCTCTTGAATATGCTGCCTTCACCTAAAATTTAGTGTGTTGTCTTATACTGAATTCCTCCTGTTTCACCCAAACACCTTAACTAAGCTGATTAACAATGCTTATTGTCATAAAAAAGTTTGTGCCTTTTGACCTAATGTTGCCACTCATGCAAATGTGTCCGCGTTCTAAGAAAAAGAAACCAACTATATACTCCGGAGCCAAATTTCCTGGATTTAAATTCTACCCCTGCCATTTACTGTGTGATCATAGGCAAATTGCTTAACCTCTCTGTGCCTCATTTGTCTGATCTGTAGAATAGGTACTATAATAGTACCTAATTTATAGGTTGATGTATGGATTAAATGAGTTATTATATAAAGTACTTATAACAGTACTGGTACATGATAAGCACTGTATAAATATTAGCTGTTACAATGGGGCTCACTTTAGCTTTATTTGTAATGGTTAAAAATGGAACAGTCTAGAAGGAATGTTTACCTAAAATTTACTAGATCAACTTGATGGAGTATTATATAACAAAGACCATAATTGTGAAGAGTACGGTAACATGGAAAATGTTAATGATATACTTAAAAGATAGTATTTTTGGATAGTGAGATTGGGGAGTGATGGGTTTTTTCCCCCTATTGTTTTAATGTTTATGTTAAAATTAAAATCCCAGAAAAGGGATAAAAAGTCCCTTATCTAAATTTGCTTTCAGTATTACCATCACTCTCCCAGGTGTGAAATTTGAGTTATCCCTTGACTTTATACCCCTTTCCCCACAGCCAGTCACATAATATTTCTTAGATTCATTTCTTTGTGTTCCCATCACTGATACCACGTCTTCCTAACCTTAAATCTAGATTATTGCAGTCATCTTTTTGACTTGTTTCTTTTTCCCATTCCATCACCATCACGGACTAATTTTTCTAAGTTATCATTTTGTACCCATCGTGTTCTCCACGCAGAAATCTTCGTTGCTCTTTGTTCTTTAGAGGTTGAATCCCAAACTCATTATCTTGGCATTTAAAACCTGCAGTGGCCACCCCCTTTCCTGCTTTTCCAATTTTATCTTTTAGCTATGCT
Source organism: Physeter macrocephalus (assembly GCF_002837175.3). Lineage (NCBI taxonomy): Eukaryota > Metazoa > Chordata > Mammalia > Artiodactyla > Physeteridae > Physeter > Physeter macrocephalus. The sequence continues at coordinate 13,899,052 of NC_041216.1, read as the reverse complement.
CATGAAAAAGCCTTTGGTTCCAGCCAAACTATCTTTTTCTAGATCCTCTGCAAATTTCTGCCACCATGCTTTTGCTCACACTGTTCCCTTGCCTGGATTCGCCTCACCCCTTCTCTCTGCTCTTCACGCCTTACTCGTCCTTCAGTGCCCACCTCCTCTGGAGGCCTTTTGATCCCTTAGATGCTTACTGATTATACTTGCCTCTGTATAATGTGTACAGTACTCTGTATAGTACTAATTGAATATAGCAGTTATTTGTATTGATTTGTTATCTAAATTGTTTATCTCCAAATAGATGATAAGCTGTTTGAAGTCAGGAGTGACTTTTTACTTCTGTGTTCTCAGCACACAGCAAGTGCTCTCAGTATGTGTTTTTTGAGATGTAGTATCAGTAAGCTTAGTAAAGGTAGCTTGTAACTCTACAAAGTAGTTTTCAGGTTCTCAAAGATTTTGAACCTCACTACAGTGTGAAGGAAAATGATTCCATGGTTTTCAGGTAAGCTGTGAACTCAGTATAGATGAATACAGTTTTAACATTTTAGCAAGAAAACAATCTCTGTTGGGTATTCTGCTTTTAGATTCTCCTGGGAACTAACATTTTGAATTGTGTTTCCCTCTGAGATTCCCTTACCAGGTAAATGATACCCAATTCCCAGGTTTGTCAGAATGAAAGAAGGAAAACTCTGACTTGGCCTATGGTATTAACCAGGGATTTGAGTTAGAAAAGGACAAATTTATTAATTTAAGGAAGAGCCTATTTCATAGTAATTTTCCTAGTTGGAACTCTTTAGGAGGTATACTTTTGCTTTTAATGGGAATTAAAACCAAATAATTCTGGGTTAATGTGAAATTTCAAGTTCTTATTTAATTTCCTTAGCGCCAGCAGAAACTTCAGAAGGAACGTCTCATGAATGACTTCTCTGCAGCCTTAAACAATTTCCAGGCTGTGCAGAGAAGGGTATCTGAAAAGGAGAAGGAGAGTATTGCCAGAGCAAGAGCTGGATCTCGTCTTTCTGTAAGTTTATTTCCAAAAGAAGACCTTTGCAAATTTCACGATGTTCTTTCCTAAGTTTTAAAAAAATTTTTGACCATTTTCTTTGCTTACTATCCCTCCAAATAATAAACATAGACATTAGCTGCTGTGAAAATGTCAGATTGGTATACCTTTGTTTAAAAAAAAAGTGTACATATGGTCACTTTGTACACTAGACTAGAAAAAAATGTGCACAAAGATTTACAAAAGTGACAGGTAGAATTGTATGTAATTTTCTTTTTCCTTTTTTCTTGTCATGTTGATCTTATGTTAAAAACTTAAAAAAAAAAAAGAATACATCTGTTTCCTAGAATATCGCAGGCTAGGTTATTTGGACTAGCCTTCTCTTTGAAAAGAATTAACAAATACTAGATTTTAACAACCCAACTTAAAAATATTAAGAGCCATGAAAATATTAAGGTCAAAGTCCAAGAGAAGGTGTGAACCCATAAGACGTAAGCAGAGAACTGAAACTGCTTTTCCACCGAGTACATTTACTGAGGGCCAACTTGATTCAGTTTCGATGTCCTCATGGCATGAAGGGGGACAAAAGTCAAAGCCAAGGGTCCATGCATGGTGGATAATCTAAAAGAAGGTGCTCCTCAAATTAAACTGGGCCCTAAAAAATGAAAAGTAAGCCCTCCTTTCCCCTAGCAGACTGCAAAAAAGATCGCATTAGCACTGAGGATGGCAGGAGGGAGGGGAAATCCAGATAGTAAGTTGTACCACAAAGTAACCTTCAGGCAGATTTACTGCCCAAATTCTACCTGAATCGTCCAAAAGCCTAAAGCTTCAAGTAGTCCTGGTCTGGTTGAGTACCTACGTGCCAGACAGAAGCAAATACAAATCCTCTCTTGTTTAGACACCTTTATCCTAGCCCTAAAAGAATACCCTCAAATAATTTTTGAAGTGTATTGAGCAGCCCAGGTACACAAATAAACAAATAACCCTGGACAAAAACTAATAGAAACAAAAGTGAGGTGAAATAGACCTATAAAGACTTAATATATTAGAATTATAAGATAACTATACTTATTGGGTTTAAAGAAATAGAAGATCTTGAACACGTCTGCAGGAAGCAGGAAACTACAAAAAGCTTTGTAAAGAGTCAAAAGATTTTCTAGAATTGAAAAGTATAACGTGGAAATTAAAAACTTAATGGGTGTGTGGTTTAACTAGAAAATAGGTTAGAAGATATTATCCAGCATGTAGGACAGAGGGTTAAGAAGTTCAATAGGGAAGAAAGGTTATAAGCAATGGAGACTGAAGTAAAAGGATCTAAAATAGTTTTTTTAAAAATAAATTTATTTATATTTGGCTGTGTTGGGTCTTTGTTGCACGCGGGCTTTCTCTAGTTGTGGCGAGTGGGGGCTACTCATTGTGGTGTGCGGGTTTCTCATTGTGGTGGCTTCTCTTGTTGCGGAGCATGGGCTCTAGGCACACGGGCTTCAGTAGTTGTGGCACACGGGCTCAGTAGTTGTGGCTCGCGGGCTCTAGAGCGCAGGCCCAGTAGTTGTGGCGCACAGGCTTAGTTGCTCCGCGGCACGTGGGATCTTCCTGGACCAGGGCTCAAACCCGTGTCCCCTGCACTGGCAGGCAGATTCTTAACCACTGTGCCACCAGGGAAGTCCCTATAATAGTTTTAATTAGAGTTACAGAATGAGGGTAGAGCAGAAATAGATCAGAAGTCATATTTGAAGAGATAATGTCTGGTAATATTTCAGAACTGATGAAAGTCACTAATCTACAGTTTCAAGAACCCCAACAATTCCCAAGAAGGATAAATTTTAAAACTCTCATTCTAGGTATATCAAAGAGAAACTTCAGAACACCAAAGACAAAGAGAAAATCATAAAAATAGCCAGGGAAACAGTAGAATATCTTCAAAGGTGCAATAATTAGACTTCTCAACAGCAACACTTGAAGCCAGTAGAGTGTTGTCTTTAATGTTATGAAGGACGATAATTGCCCCCCTAGGATTCTAAACCCAGTGAAAATAGATAACCAGAATGAGGGCTAATTAAAGACGTTTTCAGTCAAAAGAGAGTTTGCTATCAGCACACCTTACTTAAGGACATTCTAAAGAATGAACTTCAGGCAGAAGGAAGGTGATCCCAGATAATAAGTCTGAAAAGCAGAAAGGAGTAAGAATAAAGAAAGTGGTAAATATGTGAAAAGACAAATCACAAACAGGGAGAAGACACTGCTATTTGTACAACTGACAAAAGACTGGTATCGAGAATATATAAAGAATTCTCAGGAATCAATATGAAAAAGACACAACCCAACAGAACAATAGTTTCTTAAACTTTTTGATTTCAGGGCCCCATTATACTCTTAAAAATTATTAAGGACCCCAAAGAGCTTTTGCTTGTATGAATGATATCTATTGATGTATATTGTATTAGAAATTAAAACTGAGTTTTTAAAATGTTTATTATTTCATTTACAGATAATAATAAACCCATTACATACTAACATAAAAATATAAATGAGATTTTAATTAATACTACTTTTCCAAAACAATAAAAAAAGTTTTAGTGAGAAGAGTGGCATTGTTTTCATTTTCGCAAATCTTTTTAATATCTGGCTTGACAGAAGGAAGCTAGATACTCATACCTGCTTCTGTATTCAGTCTGTTATGATATGTTGTTGTGGTTGAGGTGTCTGAAGAAAATCCAGCCTCACAGAGGTAAGTAACTGGAAAAGGAAGGAGTATTTTAATTAACCTCTTCAGATCATTGTTGATATTTTTCCTTGATACTACATCAAAACTGGACAAAACTTAGTTGCATTGTGGAATTGAAAACCATTGTCAATGACTTGTTCATACTCTGATGCATTAAAATCTTGGTCTGTCTTATGCTTTTATTGGATCTTTTATCCGTGCATGATTTTTATAACATCATGTATTTATCATTTGGAAAATATTGGTTCCCTGACTTATGCAGGTCTTCTAAATGTTGATATATTTCATTTTACAATATCAAAAAATCATGTATTATCTTCAGCGAGACCAGAAAAGTCTTTAAATATTGAGAATCTCTCAAGTTCACAAGCAGTAGATACAAGTTTTCCAGAATTCTTTTTTTTTTTTTTCTTCTATTTGAAAGCTAGATTTTTATCACTGGCAACAAACACTGTCCATTATTTTCTTGAAGTGACAGGCTCACATTGTTTATTTTGAAGAACTTGTCTTTTGAATACCCATCTGAGTAACCATAGATTGTTAGTTATTCTTTTATATATATCATATATAATGTATGTTTGTATATATATATATATGTGTGTATATATATACACAAATTATATTAAAAGTTTATATATTTTTAAAGTTTTATATATAAACTATATTGAATAAGTAAAAATGCTATTCCCTAAAAAAAAGTAGCTAGTTCACTCAGCAACTCAATTACACAAGTGCTTTTCCTAGAGACAAACATCGTATTTCCGTTTGCAGCAGGAGGGCTTTATGTATACTTCCCATTTCATCATACAGAATATTAAAAAGACATGTACTGAGATTTAGTTAATTAATAAATTTAATGGCTTCATTAAGGACGAACTGGCTTTTATCCCCCTATATGTGGTGATAAAGAATAGAAAACTCCTAGTATTGTTTGGTGCCACTGCCTTGATTTGTGTTAAAGTGCAGGTGGTAGTTTTGTCCACCTTTGTTTTTGTCAACACAGTGAAAAAAGCAAATAACATCTTAGTATTGCTTTGAATAATGGTCAAATGGACCATTTTTAGTAGTCATGGAATTACAGATTAAAACCACCCTGAGATACTATTTCATGTCCAAAAGAAGGGCAGAAAAAAAAAAAAAGGCAGAAATTTTAAATTCTGTGAACAGGGAGGGTTGTTGCCATGGATATGATGCACAGGAACTTTCCTACCTGGCCAGTGGTAGTATGAGTTGGAACAACCACTGGAAAACATTCTGGCTGCAACTTCAGAGCACACGCACAGCTTATGACCCAGCAGTTCTATGCTAGAGAACACTGTAAGTCTGTACCAGGGTATAGGTACAGGAGTGTTCATAGCAGCATTATTTGTAGTACTCAAAAATCGGAAACATCCAAATGTCGATTAACAGTAGAAGAGATTGGGCTTCCCTGGTGGTGCAGTGGTGAAGAATCCGCCTGCCAATGAAGGGAACACGGTTTCGAGTACTGGTCTGGGAAGATCCCGCATGCTGTGGATCAGCTAAGCCCGTGCGCCACAACTACTGAGCCTGTGCTCTAGAGCCCGTGAACTGCAACTACTGAAGCCCACGCACCTAGTGCCCGTGCTTTGCAACAAGAGAAGTCACTGCAATGAGAAGCCTGCGCACGCAACGAAGACCCAACACAGCCAAAAAATAAATAAATAAAGTCTATTAAAGAAAACACTAGAAGAGATAAATACATTGTGGTACTATAATATCTTACAACCGAGAAGATGAACCACAGTTACGTTCAGCGTCAGGGATGGATCTGGCATAATCTAAAGTGATCCAATCAAAGCATGAAAGAATACAAACAGTATAATTCCATTCATATAAAGTTCAAAATCAGGTAAAATGATATTAAATAAGGATACATATCACTGTTTTAAAAATACAAGGGACTTCTCTGGTGGCGCAGTGGTTAAGAATCTGCCTGCCAGTGCAGGGGACACAGGTTCGAGCCCTGGTCCAGGAAGATCCCACAGGCTTCAGAGCAACTAAGCCCGTGCGCCACAACTACTGAGCCTGCATTCTAGAGCCCGCGAGCCACAACTACTGAAACCCACGTGCCTAGAGCCCGTGCTCTGCAACAAGAGAAGCCATCACAATGAGAAGCCCACACACTGCAATGAAGAATAGCTCCTGCTCGCCTCAGCTAGAGAAAGCTCGTTGCACAGCAACGAAGACCCAAGGCAACCAAAAATAAATAAATAAATTTGAAAAAACATATAAAAAATACAAGAAAATGATGATCACAAAGTCAGGATGATGGTTACTCTAAAGGAGAGGGAGGTGGTTGTAACTGGAGAAGGGCACATAGGTAGGCTTTAGGACACTAGCAGTGTTCTGTTTCTTTTTTTAAATTTATTAAATTTATTTATTTTTGGCTGCATTGGGTCTTTGTTGCTGCGCGTGGGCTTTCTCTAACTGTGGCGAGTGGGGGCTACTCTTCATTGCTGTGCGCAGGCTTCTCATTGCGGTGGCTTCTCTTGTTGCAGAGCACGGGCTCTAGGCGTGCAGGCTTCAGTAGTTGTGGCACGCAGGCTCAGTAGTTGTGGCTTGTGGGCTCTAGAGCTCAGGCTCAGTAGTTGTGGCGCACGGGCTTAGTTGCTCCGCGGCATGTGGGATCTTCCCGGACCAGGGCTCAAACCTGTATCCCCAGCATTGGCAGGCGGATTCTTAACCACTGTGCCACCAGGGAAGCCCTTGTTTTGTTTCTTGATATGAGGAAAGAGTACAACTGTTTTTTAAAAAAAACCACAGTGTTCCTCTGGGTGGGTAGAATCTTGAAATTTTCTTTATTTTGCTTATCTTTTAAATTATTGTTATCATAAAAAGGGACAGCTTTTTAAAAATAGGAAAATATTGCTCTTTTAACATTTTTTCTTAGTTTGTTGTTAAATTACAAAAGTAATATATAATTAGACTGATTTTTTTAAGTCAGTTTGCCACTTTAGTACCTAATATGCTTTAAATGTCCATTTAAAAAAATCTTCACATGTTTTGAAAATTTGTTTCCTTGCAAATTTTCAACTCTTTCCCTTAATCCACCTGCCTCCAAATTTTAAGATAGGTTATCATTATTATTAATTTTTATTCCTTTTTCCTATCCATGTTTTCTCCATCCTACTTAGTATGGTTTCTGTTCTGAATCCAAATTGGAATGCAGATTTGCTTTCAACTACTTCACACCCATTTCCTGGTCCAGTCAGATTGCCAGAGCCCTGTGTCATCTTACAGAGTCTGTTGGAGCCAAGGGATGTTACTTCTTTATACTGTAGCTAATGGAAGCCATTGTGTGGTGTGTGTGTGTGTGTGTGTGTGTGTGTGTCTGTCTGTCTGTCTGTCTGTGACATGTTTCTGGATAACAGCAGCAATAATGCCATCTGCTTTCTAGGTGGAGGAGAGGCAAAGAGAGGAACAGCTCGTCTCATTTGACAGGTAAAGGAATTATTCTAATGTAGAGAGTCGAGATGGGATTTTATACTTTATACTTACTTTTAATTTTAAAAATCAATGAGCAAAAAAGGAGGAAAAAGAAAGGGAGCCCTGGAATAGGTAATTTATAATCCATCAAATAAAAATGTCAAAACTGTGGGCTTTTCCAAGATCTTTGAATTATGGAAGGAATAATTTCAAAGTGAATAAAAAACTTTCAAGAAATCCCTGATGTCTATGTGTTGAGGAGAGGGTGTGGCTCAATAAGAATAAGTATGAACCCCCAAATCTACGGATTTGGAGGTCTAAATAATTTTACCTTGAATTCAGGTTTAAATTCTTCAAAGTTCTTGGGTCTCTGACCATTACATCCCTAAAATGGAGGCAACCCATCCTTCTAGGAGTATTAAAAGAAAAAGCAAATAATTTGTATCTGCAAAACATCTCCTTTCTTAACTTCTCCAAACTGAATTAACTAGTTCCATAAAAATGTACTGATGGTATTAGTTGAGAACATAAAATGTTTTCTTATAGGTATGTATCTATCTCCCCCCCACTATACTGTGAGCACCTCAAAGGCCTGGGGTGCTGTCTTATTCAGTTTTGTATCTCCAGCACATGGAGGAAATTCTTTAAATGTTGTGGAGATGATTTGTGATTTATGTGTACTGTTGGAAAATGCTTAATACTGAATTTTCAAAGTGTTTCCTTTCTAGTATAAGATGTCGTATGCGTTTCTTTTAAATATGATACCTGAAAAGAAGAGTTATAACATTTCATTAGCTTTTTACTTTGGTTTTCTGTTAAGAGACATTTAACCTAAAGCATAACCTCAAAGAGATTCTCGAAAACCAGGGGATGTGATTCTATCGGACTAATTGGTGAAGCACTGACAGCTCACTTAACCTACTCTCTTCCACCTGTCTAGTACCCAAGATACCAACACAGCTTGCACTTTGAGAGTGCCCTGGGAGAGAATGGGCCAGTGTACTTTGTTGATTTCAAATCTCTGCCCACTTCTGTCTAGCAAGCCCTAGCAAGATTGTAGAATGTACCCCTGAAGGGAAACAGCAAGGAGTCCCATCCCTCGTAATTCTGCTTCCTCTTAGTTTTGCCCATGAAAGCTGAGACTTTGTTCTCTTGGTGTTACCAACTCTTTGGCCTCTGGATGTGAAGAATGTGGCCTCCGACACTTATATTGATACCAGAGGAGTTGGAGCCCTGGTACTGTCTTTGGGCAGGCTCTGCTGGCAGCAGAGTTGATGCAGATATGTCCTATGCACACCTTAGAGAGGAGGAATCAACTAGTGTGCTTGTCTCCCTGCAGCCATGAGGAGTGGAACCAGATGCAGAGCCAGGAGGATGAGGTGGCCATCACTGAACAGGATTTGGAACTTATTAAAGAGAGGGAAACGGCAATTCGGCAGCTGGAGGTGAGAGCCAAGTCATGTTTTTTGTTTGACTCAATGTAGATGCAGTCTCTTAATTCACCTGGTTTTTCTTGCAGTGATTATGAAAAAGGATGAAACGAGTTGTTGTATGGCTAATGAGACATATTATGTCTCAGTGTAATCACGGTGAATTTGAACTACTCTTATGTTGGTATTGGCCATGGCGCCTGAGAATACCCGAATCCTCTCCTCAGTTACTATATCTTATATGGTCTCCATGAGACTATGCATAGAGAACAGAGCAAGGCCAACCAATATTTTATTGCTCATTAAGACTTTGTCCCCAAACCTCAATGCCAACCTCTAGGTTAGGTAGGGCTCTATGGAGAGCCCTTTGCTTAGTCTGAATAGCCCAGAATAAAGATAGGCCAAAAAGGTTTGCTTCATTTTTGTGTATCCCAAAGTCCACTCCCAAGTTTTGGATATCACGTCAGTGAGTCAGAGAAATAGGAAGAGTTTTTGAGGTGGGGGTTGAGAGAGCGGTCTCGAGGCCTCTCTTACCTGAGTTCTCAACTCTAATCTTGCACAGTGACCAGTAAGATATCCTTAAACCTGAGTACTTTTCTCCTCCATGGTGATAGAAAACTGCCATCCCCGGGGGCAGTGGGGAGGGGAGGGTTGCAGAGAGGAGAAACTTTGAGCTCCTCCTCGACCTTCATCTGTGGCAGTGGTTCTGAACCATGACTGCACTTTAGAATCACTTGGAGATTTTTTTTTTTAATTCCCCAGCTCTCCTCCTCCACTACCAATTACTATGTTTGGACTATATGATTTTCCTATTTTTCATAGATTAAAAATGGGCAAACATCCACAAGAGGCCCTGGCCGTGGACACTTTCTTCCTTACAAACTTCGCAGGTGATTACAATGTGCAGTCGAGGTTGAGCCCTACTGCCCTAGAGCCCATCAGTGTCTGTTTTTTGATGGGACATTTCATCCTTAAGTTTGATTATTACCTTCAAAAATGTCATGTAGGGGCTTCCCTGGTGGCGCAGTGGTTGCGCGTCCGCCTGCCGATGCAGGGGAACCGGGTTCGCGCCCCGGTCCGGGAGGATCCCACATGCCGCGGAGCGGCTGGGCCCGTGAGCCATGGCCGCTGAGCCTGCGCGTCCGGAGCCTGTGCTCCGCAACGGGAGAGGCCACAACAGAGGGAGGCCCGCATACCACAAAAAAAAAAAAAAAAAAAAAAAAAATGTCATGTCTTTTCTCTGTTTCACCAATTGCTACTAATCATTGACTTGGTTCTTTAACATGAGAAATCCTGTTATAGCAGGGAGTAGAGTGAGATATATGGAGCTAAGGAGACGAATGTAATGTAGTAGATGTCAGGAGTGTAATGGGCACTTCACATTCAACAGAATTAAGGCCAAATTCCTTAGCCGGGGCTGGATTTTTATATCTAGTCATTTCCTGCGTCTAACATACAAACCCCATTCTAATGGTGAAGCATCACACTCCTGTGTGTCTCTTCTACTCTCACACTACACTTCTGACACTTCTGGCCCCCACATGTGTGGGCTTTCTCCCACATCAAGCAGTTCTGCCACACCATCGGGATGTCCTACAGTTCAGCTCAGTTCTGACACTATCTCCCTGGAGTTAGCCTCAGATCCCACAAAACTGACCCTCCTCCCTGTGACTTCAGATGCCACTTGCAAATGCAGGTCGTCACCTGTGCTTCTGACTGACAGGCTGGAAACTGGAGGTTCTCACGACCCCGTCCTTGGGTTTGATGCATTTGCTAGAGCTGCTCACAGAACTCAGGAAAACAGTTTACTCACTAGATTACCAGTTTATTGTAAAAGGATACAGCTCAGGAACAGCCATATGGAAGAGATGTATGGGGCAAAGTATGTGGGAAGGGGTACAGAGCTTCCTCTCCAGGCGCACCACTCTCCCTAAATCTCCATGTGTTCACCAACCAAGAAGCTCTCTGAACCCTGTGGTTACATGGGCACGATTGATTAAATAATTGGCCCTTGGTGGTTGATTTAACCTTGAGCCCTCCTCCCCTCCCCAGAGGTCAGGATTGGGGCTGAAAGTTCCGACCATCTAATCACCAAGTTAGTTCCCCTGGCAACCAGCCCCCATCCTTACGGGTTTTCCAAAAGTCAAGCTATTAACATAAACTTAGGAGTGGTTGAAAGGGGCTTGTTATGAATAAAAAAAGACATCTTTCTCTTTTATCACTTAGAAAATTCTAAGGTTTTTGGAAGCTCTGTGCTGGGAATGGGACAAAGACCAAATATATATTTCTTATTATGAATCACAATATCACACCTTATGTTATAGCCAAACTGGGCTGTTTGTTCTTCAACCCAGTTACCTTTCTGTGTATATTGCTTCTCTTTTGCTGTAAGGCACAACTCAAGTCCTACCTCTTCTGCCATAGTCTTCCTCCTCTGCTAGACTTCCTAAACCATTTATTAGTCATTTACCAAGTAACACCCTTTCTTCTTGTTTATCTTATTGTATACTGATCCCTCCCCGACCCCCCCCCCGCCCCCCCCTTAGGTATTATTAAGCCCTTTTATATTCACAGCAATTAGCAGACTCTCCCAACTATCGTAGACTCTTAGCAAGTAATTGAGGTTCTGGCAAGAACTATTCTTGCAAGTTATGATTAGGAAGTCATTGCTTTGAAGGCATCGTTTTTTATTATAGCATTCTGAGAGGCAGTACACTACAATTGAAAGAACGTGGGCTTTAGGGATATAATCCTGGCTGCAATGCTTAGTTTCCTCACTGACGAGTTGTATGACTAGACAAGTTACATAACCTCTCTGAGCCTCATTATCCTCAAAGATACTTAATTCATAGAGTTACTGAATGATTAATTCAAGTATCAAGGAGGCATGGTAACAAAAGATCAAGAACTTTTAATTCTCAGTTCTGCCACTTGCTAGCTGTGAGACCTTGGGACAAGTCATTAAACCTCTTTGAGCCGTGATTTTCTCTTCTGTAGAATGGGGATAATACATGTCTCATTGGGTTGTCATGAGGACCAGTTAAGTAATAGTTAATAATAGCTGACCCTTATGAAGTGGTTATTTCACAGTTCTAAGAACTTTTTATTTAGTACTTCTGAAAACCCTAGGAGATGGGTACTGTCATTGTCCACATTTTAGAGGGGAGGTCCAGAGAAGTTCTTAATTTAAGGTTGGACAACAAGACGGTGGAGGATTAATAGTCCTCTGTAACTGACAGTCAGGCTCCAAGAGACTGTGCTTTTAATTACCTACCTGGTATAGTACTTGGCACATAGTAGTCATTTAGTAAATGTTAATAATTAACTTTTTTTCATTTTCTGTTTATGGAGAAAACATGATTTATAAGCTTTAAAAACACATGTGTTGTCACTAGACAAAACTTTAGGTAAGTAGAGGAAATGAATCTTCTAACATGTTGCTTATGTTAATTGTTCTATTGTGTTCCTTAGGCTGATATTTTGGATGTCAATCAGATATTTAAAGATTTGGCAATGATGATCCATGACCAAGGTGATCTCATTGGTATGTATTATTGATACCTTTAACATGAAGGTGAGTTGACAGTATTTGTGTGCAAAGAAGTCAGTAAGATGTGTCTTAGGAATTTTGGAATACCATTTAAAAATCATTAAATTCGTTTTCTTAGCAATTTTCTTATGTTGTCAAATGTGTAAGTTAAAATGAGGCTTCCGTGAATAGTCAGCTCCATTCACTTGCCAAAGCCTCTTGGTAAGTCTTTGGCTGTTTAGGGAAATGTTAGCTGTCAGCTTCCCAGTTTTTATCTCCAGAAACTTGCACAACTGTGGGCTTAGAAACCCTTTTTTTTTAAAGCTTTTTATTTGGAAATAGTTTCAAGTTTATAAAAAGTTGCAAAAATGAAAATAATAAGGAACTCCTTGGGCTTCCCTGGTGGCTCAGTGGTTAAGAATCCACCCGCCAATGCAGGGGACATGGGTTCGAGCCCTTGTCTGGGAAGATCCCACATGCTGTGGAGCAACTAAGCCCGTGCGCCACAGCTACTGAGCCTGCGCTCTAGAGCCCGCGAGCCACAACTACTGAGCCCACAAGCCACAACTACTGAGCCCACGTGCCACACTACTGAAGCCCACGCACCTAGAGCCCCTGCTCTGCAACAAGAGAAGCCACCGCAGTGAGAAGCTGGCGCAAGGAAGAGTAGCCCTCGCTCGCCACAATTAGGGAAAGCCTGTGCGCAGCAACGAAGACCCAACACAGCCAAAAATGAATAAATTAAATAAATAAAAAATAAGGAACTCCTTTATAAACTTTACCCAGATTTACCTCTTGTTAACATTCTACCCCACTTGCTTTTTATTTGCACTCACTCTTTCTCACTCTATGTATATACCTGATTTTTTTTCTGAACCATTTGTGGGTGAGTTATACACTTCATAACCCTCCACCCCAGTATTTATTTCCAAAGAATAGGGCTATTCTCTTATGGAGTTAGTAACTTTTGATTTCATGCCTGGATAGTTGGAGTGATGATGGTGAACCAGGACCCATAGCATCATAATTCTCCTCGGTTTGCAGTCTTGAGACATCTGAGTGTGGTAAAACATCCACTGCCCTTCTTTTTTGCAGACAGCATAGAAGCCAATGTGGAAAGCTCAGAGGTGCATGTAGAAAGAGCCACTGATCAGTTACAGCGAGCTGCTTACTATCAGGTAAAAGGAGGTACTAAAGAAAGTCACTGTGTGCTGTATACTTTATGGGCCATCACATTATACTGAGACATTGAGAGCAGCTGCAGCCTTTTGCTTAGACTTAAGCTGGAGACAGGTAGTCATAATTGCAGTCCCAGCTCCATTTTTAGTATTTTTCTTTGCAGAGAGATCTACAAAAAGGCATCAAACTTTGAATAAACTGACATAGAAGCCTCTTAGCTACAAAGCTAACCACGTAAGCTAGCATGATACCTAATCTGGTATAAGGCTAAGTTTATAACCTAAACAGCTGAAGTTTGTTTCAATTAGGATAGTAATAGGTACAAAGTAGAACTTTGCAGATACTTTATGTTGACTGTTGCCACAGAGGATGGACAAAGAATCAACTCCGACTGCTATTTATGAATTAATAGGGGCTTATCATTTTGGGGTTATTTCGTATGAATAAATGGGGGTTAATCGTTCCACTTTCTGTAAAGTGATATTTTTCTACATATGAGTTGAAACTCTAGTTTTATGACTTTTATCTGGGTCTTTACCTCAGTTTACAAATATTGTGAACGAGGTCCCTCTCATTTCTCCTCAACTGGTGTTGCATGGCTTTTTAGAAATAAATAGCATTCAGTCAGTTACCATGTTCCTAAGATAGCTGTATTTCACCTGGGACTGTTCTTAAAGAAATTCATATTTAATAATAGTGTTTCCTTTTAAAACTGAGTGATGACTTTAATACCCAACAGTAAAGGAACAATTAAGTAAATTATGTACATCCACTCAATGTTATGTGGGAATTAAAAGAGATGTTTATGAAGAGTTTATAATATCAAAATTTTTATGCTAAAATATTAAGTGATGAAAACATCAAACATCATACAGTATGGTCCCAATTATGTCAGATAACAATATGCATGGATAAAAGATCAGAAGGAAATACAATCAAAATGTCAACTGTTTTATTATCTGTGGGTGATTATTTTCTCTTCTGCTTGTGTGTATTTTTTACAGTAAACATAAAATTTTATACTAGGTATAAAACCTTTATTAAAATACACATGTACGGATAACTTATTTTATTGCAAATAATGCCTACCAACATAGGTATAAACAGTTCCTTTGCAAAATTGTATTTGGGAGCCTGGAATTAGAACTTGCGCTGCTGCCTAGCACTGGTAACTTGAGATTTTTGAGAAGGTGTCCGCATAGTCATACCTGGATAGAGTTAATTTTGAATTACCAGGAGGCAGACTGATGAAGCACTCTTGGAGTCTTAGATTGAAACATTTTTTACTTGTTTCATGAGTGTCTTCTTTACATACTTCTCTCCTCAGAAAAAATCTCGCAAGAAGATCTGTATCCTGGTGCTTGTCCTGTCAGTGATTATTGTAATCTTGGGACTTATTTTGTGGCTAGTTAATAAATGAAGTGATTGCCTCCAAGCCTTCTGCTGCTGAGCTGTTTTCAAGGGCAAGTGCTTGCTGGAGTCTTGCCAGAACAAACTGATCACAAGAAGACAGAATACACCAGAATGTCCTGTAATAATTTAGTTAGAAACTAACTACTAACTAGTCCTTGGAATTAGTGACCTATGGAGACAGTATTTATCAATTTATGTATACATTTTATTGATTTCTCAAATTAAGAATTAATTTATGTGGATTTTGCTTTCTCTTATATTCTGATTACACTTCGTCCCAAGTATTTACTGAAAATTACATTCTAGATATTCTTGTTTTGGTAGGTAACACTATAGTCTTGTAATATTGTCTTTCTATGTACATACAAGATTTACCTTTTTACTAGCAACTGAGATAGAATTACTTTCTGTCACCCAGCATATTGGAGTCTGTCAGAAACTGTATAATAAGCCAGCAATTTTTATTATTTAATATTTTAGTTTGAATTTCTAAGAAGCCTGCCCCCTATATGCTTTGAAAGATTTTGGCAATGTATTCAACTAGAGAATAAAAAATTGCACATGTGATCCAGATTAAATGAGAAGTAAGTATTTGAGCTGGCCAGCTGTTGGGGTGTGTGTTAATCTGGGTTTAAGTTTATTATCTGCTAGTGTCATCGACTGCAGTTCATCCATATATACACTAAACCATCTTGTTCACTTTTTGAAGAGTTTAATTTAATTAACATTATGATTCTCTGTGGGATTCCTCTCCCACCTCTCTGTATAGAAGGGGAGAATTAGACAAAGCATTCTTCTGGAGAGCAAACAGGAATTGTTTGGAATGATTTAATCTTTTGTTGTTGTTGCTCAGTTGTGGTTCTGCATTCCTGGTGAATGATGAATGTTGCCATCAAAAGGCTGCCCCCTACCCTAATAAGGTTCGTTGGGCATTTGATGGCAGGAAGATTTTAAAAGCTAGACTGAAGTTGGTTTAAAATTTAGTCCTGTGAACCTGGCGATAAAGCAAAGAAAAGGTTCTTTTTTGTAAATAATACTGGTTTGGAATAGTGATGTTAGACTTACCTTAATTTATGAACAAGAGATTAATCTCTCCATGCATAGTTTTAGACAAAAAAATGTTTCAATAAAAGATTGCTGTCTTGTAACATAAATGTTGTCCACTCCCCTTTTTCACAAGTGTAGGGAAGTTAAAGTAATTTCTCTAGGCTCTCACATAAATGTGAATTGGGCCAACAATTTCAGTTCATCCTTTAGTGAATCAGAGGATCTCACTACCCTGGATATATTTATACTTATTTCTTCCATTCCCTTTAATGTTACTTAATCTTTTACTAAACTAACGTGAACAGCAGGGAAACAGGGCTAAATGCATAAGTTTCTTTGCACTCTTGGAGCATTCCACCCACATAAGACAAATAAACATTTGAAAAGCTTTTGTAGTGAGTTTTTATGAGTTAACATCCTAATGCAGTAGATATTGGGTAATGTGCTGTCCAGAGAAAAATTGAGACCTGCAAGAAGACTGGAGATCAGGTGAGGATTGGTTTAGGGGTGGAATAGGTCCTTCCCTTGAGGAACAGGATAGAGCTATTGGGGCATCACAGTGGCCCAAGCAGCAGCTTCAGAGGTAACTCCTTGGTTATACAATCACTGCCCCTTCAGCTCTAAATTACAGTTGGACTTGAATACATCATTTGTAACATTCCAGGCAAGAAAAAAGTCTTGACTGTAAAAAAATACCAAACAAACAAAAATAACACGAAACCTTTCAGTTTGGGTAAAATGAAGCCACCATAGTCCTGTTCTATGTTATCCAGTGGTGGTGGTAATAGTAGTCATGGGTAGCAAATATGACCTTGGCCTAGAATTTCAATGACCTGGAATTTGTAGTAGACACCAAGAGGTTCTGCTAAGTGGTCCTAACAAACCTGTTCACAGAATCCTCCTTGACTGTGCTTTGTCCACCTTTAGGGCACCATGGTTTAGGGCAGTGGCTCTTAACCATGGCTTCACATTAGAAATGAAAAAAATACTGATACCTAGGTGACCGTGCCACAAGATTCAAATTTAGTTAGTTTGGGTTATAGCCTGGGTATAGAGACTTCTAAAAGCTCCAGATAATTCTCATGGTTGAAAACCATTGGTTTGGAGGTCAAAAACTAGACTGGGGTACAGAAGGCCTGGGGAATCTTAGCTCTGTCATTAACTTGCTGTAGGTATTTGGACAAGTTATTTAACCCATAGGCCCTTAGTTTCCTCAATAGTTCTCTTAAAGGTATAAAATTCTTTGATTATAAAGACCATAGGGATGTGGTCTGAACATACCAACTGTGTTTGTCTCTGTATTCGTTTCCTTTTCTCTTTCTTTCTCCTTTCTTTATAGAATGTTTTCTCTTCAAGTGAATTAAAACAGTAGTACTGTAGTATAGGGTAAAGTAGAGGTGTCATGCTGGCCACTTCCTCTGCGAATGTTCCAGAACAAGAACTTGCTAGCTGCTAGACCAATGCTCCCCGGGTAGGTTTTGTTTTGTTTTGTTAAGGGGTGGTGATACACTGCCTTGCACCACTGGGAAAAAAATATCAAAATGAAATCATGCTTCAGTCAGTGCAAACTAAAACATACTGAGCCTCCTCCATTCAGTTTTTTTGTTTTTTGGTTTTTTTTCCCCCTTCTGTTCAGAGGCAGTTCTCAGTCATGGGAATGAAGCTTTTGCTTTTGGTCACTAAATGCAGACCAGAACCTAACTCAAGATTTCATTCTATCCTGTTTCCTAGGGCTAGAAATCACCTGCTTCCTCCCTTCTTTTCTAAGCATGTTTAGCGTATCCCTAGGTTTCAAGGAATTTTTCAGTATTGCTTTCCAGTACTATGAATTACATCTACTTTAGAATCTCCATTTAGCCAGGAAATAGCTTGAAAGGTTTTAATTCCAACCCTTGATCCTGCTTTTAGGCCAACTGAGTAGTTCATTTTAATACTTATGCAAAATGAAATTTGATTAACAATATAGTACTTAATTTTTAAAAGATAAACTTGAGGGCTTCCCCGGTGGCGCAGTGGTTGAGAGTCCGCCTGCCGATGCAGGGGACACGG
>NC_041216.1:13844756-13881043 GCF_002837175.3 Physeter macrocephalus | reverse complement strand
GAGAGGCCCGCGTACCGCTAAAAAAAAAAAAAAAAAAAAAAAAAAAAGATAAACTTGAAGTAATAGAATTTTTAATGTGGGACTCTGATTAAGGACCAAGTTTTTACAGTCCATGGAGAAATGAGAAAAATAACATAGTGGGCTTTTTAAAGTACCATCTTTGAATCTGAGCTAATGGCCTTCTCACTTTTTAAAAAGATTATAAAAATGAAAAGGTGGTGATGCTAGGTGACAGTCTTCATTTAAAAATCTCCTCAGTTGGCAAAATAAAAGTTGACACCCCTATAATACTTATTTTCCCCTGGTCCATGACATCTCAATTATCTGAACCACTCATCTAGACTAGCTCCATCTCTTTACAACTGAAGAAGCTGAGGCCAGGAATGGCAGTCTACTGCAGGAATTTAGAGGCTTAAGGAAGTGCTCTGTATGTGAATGGTCATTTGTGGGGTAATACTGGAGCCCTTACTACAAGCAATTTACTATACTGAATGTTTTACATTTTACATTTATCATCTTACACTCACAAAACTATCGAGGAGATATATTTTTCTCGTCCTCTTTTTATGGATTAGGAAACCGAGGCATAGTAAGTAAGTGACCTGGCCAAGGGCACACAGTTTAGGAGCAGTGGAGCCAGGATTTGATCTCAAGCACACAGACTTCAAAACCACACCTTTAGACACTATACACTGTCTCCATTCATCACTGATACAAAGTATCCTGCTCACCACGTCTTTCATGAAGCTTTTTTTTTTTTTTTTTTGCGGTACGCGGGCCTCTCACCGTTGTGGCCTCTCCCATTGCGGAGCACAGGCTCCGGACGCGCAGGCCTAGCGGCCATGGCTCACGGGCCCAGATGTTCCGCGGCATGTGGGATCTTCCCGGACCGGGGCACGAACCCGTGTCCCCTGCATCGGCAGGCGGACTCTCAACCACTGCGCCACCAGGGAAGCCCATGAAGCTTTAACAATGTGGAGTAATGGCAATTTCTATTCAGTTTTCATGAATATCTTTTCTTTTGTTGGCACCTTGTAAACTTTTCATTCACCACTCTGCTAAATAAAGTCTCCTGCTGTACCATCCCTACACAAACACACAATTTTTTCAGTGTCTCCATTTGATCACTCATATATAAAAGATGTTCTAAGAAGTTTTTTGATATCAATATGCTCCTTATGTCTTTAGATTCTATTCTAAGGAAGTCTCAAAGTCTAAGAAATTAATCTGTCTTTGTTGAGATACCAAAATCCAAAGGCAGCTAGCCCATCAGTCTTTACATTTCAAAAGGTTCATGTCCTAGACTGCTGTCCTCCAGTTTGCTGATCTCTACTGACATCATTGGTGCCCAAAGAGCATTTTGCTTTATAAGGCCCAGGAAGGTGTAAGGTGCCATTACATCAGAGGTCAGTGTGAATATCAGCTGTGCTGGGAACAGGGAACATGGCCAAGGAATAAAGAATTATAAGAGTAAGAATATAGCTTAGGTTTCTTGGGTGTACATTCAGCATTATAAGGGATTAAATAATAGACCACCCACAGAAGCTGAGAAAGTGAAAGGCAAAGCTGACATAAGATGGTATTAGGTCCCTGATAGTTAGACATGGCTTCAATACCTCTTCATGCCTGAAAAGGGCATGGGACCTCAAAGGCCCACACAATCTCTGTAGATACAAGCACCTTGCTCTTTTCTGTTACACTCAAAACACTTGAAACTATTTCTTTCTTAAGAATCAAGTCCTTGTGCTCAAAGGAGGGAGCTATAGCCTGTTTTCCTGAAACCAAGTTTAGAGCTATCAGCCTAGTCTGTTTTTGGAATCACAAAGCTGGAAAGTAGGCTATTAACCAGTTCTTGTGATAAGTGATCTGAGGGAATTCCCTGGCAGTCCAGTGGTTAGGACTCAGCGCTTTCACTGCCAAGGGCTGGGTTCAATCACTGGTCAGGGCATGGGACCTCAAAGGCCCACACAATCTCTGTAGATACAAGCACCTTGCTCTTTTCTGCTCTTTTCTCAAAACACTTGAAACTATTTCTTTCTTAAGAATCAAGTCCTTGTGCTCAAAGGAGGGAGCTATAGCCTGTTTTCCTGAAACCAAGTTTAGAGCTATCAGCCTAGTCTGTTTTTGGAATCACAAAGCTGGAAAGTAGGATATTAACCAGTTCTTGTGATAAGTGATCTGAGGGAATTCCCTGGCAGTCCAGTGGTTAGGACTCAGCGCTTTCACTGCCAAGGGCTGGGTTCAATCACTGGTCAGGGAACAAAGATCTTGCAAGCCCCAAGGCACAGCCAAAAAAAAAAAAAAAAGCTGATCTGATCAGTTAACATCCTTGCTGGATGAGTTTACTGTGCATTTGAAGACCAGGGGAAAATGTGATTCTCCTGCCTAAGAGTTGATAATTTTAAATTCTAAGTTAATATTATGCTGCAGCTAAATCTTGATGCCTAGAGATGTCACCAAGGGCAAGCTCTTTTGAACAGGCTGATGTTCGATTTAAAATCTAGAGGACCAGTAGCAGGCAATCAAGAAAAGAAATAACTCCACCATAGAAGGAGATAACTTGCTGTGCAGTGCCTCTTTATGGGTGAACAATAATTTTGCATTCGGTTTCCTTAAAAGAAAAAAAAAAAGATAATCCTCCCATGTTTTCTACAAAAGTGAAAAAGTGTTGGGCTTTAGTTGCATGCTAATATGATCACACCAACATCAAAGTGTGACAGATGATTAAAGAGCATGGCCTTTGGCATCACACTGATTTAGATTTGAATCCCACTCACCACTTGTTCTAGGGTGAGGCTGGGCAGCTCAATCTCTCTGACCCAACCCTCAGGAATCATACCTATTTCAAGAGAGTTGTGAGAATTAAATGAGATGATTCATATAAACTATATACTTGCCCAGATAAGTAAGAACTCAATAGACATAAGCCATTACAACCAGAGGACCTGCTGCTGGTCTCTTTCACCCAGCTGTTGGCCTAAAGCAGGCCTGAATCCTAATTCTTCCTTACACTATCTAGTCACTATGACCAAAATTTTAAAATCCAAAGGGGCCTCAACTTGATTAACCATTTCATTCATACACATTGAAGATCTGGACGCCTGCCATCTGGTTGGATCCGTCCCTGGCTCCTGTTTGCCAAGAGTTTAGATGACCCCCCAAAGGTAGCTTCCCAGATAATCTACAGAAGCTCTCAAGTGCCGGATTTGGGTTACAATGGGGGAAGGGAGTACGGTGCATGCAGCTCTACGCAGAAGGACCGGAAGGAGAGAAACAGAAAAGTTGGAGTTTTTCCAATCTCTGGGCTCTACCCTCTCTCTAGCTTCTCTCCAGAATAGGGTTGAAAGGCTGACGGTGCAGGCCCAGAGCAAGGGTGGAGTCGCAACATTTTAGAGCCTGGGAGCGTGTTTGCAAAAAGAACGTAGAGGGAAACCGAACCCCTCCTTACGAGCCCATTTTCCTCAAACAATTCCCGACCAAGGAAAGCCCTAACCTCTGTAGAAAGCGAACTCTCAAGCACTGAAAAATACCTCAAACCCCATCCCAGTTTCCACCGCTACTAGAAGCGCCCTGTGCGTCTGCGCGTCCATGCGTGCGTGGGTGGGCGCGCGCGCGCATACGCACAGGCTGCTGGGAAGCCGCCTCTCTCTTCTGGGTCTTCCAGTTTCCCGGCGTGCTTCAGGCCCGCCAAATGGGAGGGGGAGAAGCAAGATGGCGGCAGCCGCGAACTCCGGCTCCAGCCTCCCGCTGTTTGACTGCCCGACCTGGTGAGTGGCGGGGCGACCAGCGCTGGAGTGGCCTGGCCTACGCTAGCCAGGGCTGGCCGGGCGGCTCATTTCTCGCAGCGAGCCGAGCGGCCCAAAGACCCTGGGACTGACTGAGGGAGAACTGTCGGGCCGGGCGGCGTGTGGAGGAACCGGGAACCCGGAGCCCGGGCCCAGGAACTGAGGAAACCCAGAGTTGGGGGCTCTGAGGCGCTCGCTTAGGCAGCCCCTCGGGCAATCAGCTGGTTGCCGGGGCGCTTCGGGGCCTTGACCCCGAACTTACCCCACCTCCTGACTGTCTGGTGCTCTTGTGGAGCACCGTATGTGCCCCCCTGCTCTCTGTCCCGAGCGCGCACGAGCTAGCTTCCCGGCCCCGGCGCCCCCATCAGAGCCCCGCATCCCGCGGTTGTTGCTGCAGGCTGGGTGCGGCACTTGCCTGTCTCTCGCAGACTGGGAGCTCCTTGAGGGCAGGAACGGCTCTGACCTACCCCCGCGCTCGCCTCAGCGACCAGCGCGAAGCCGGGCACCAGAGGGCATCCTTGCTTGTTAGGATGAACCCCTTTCCTCCTTTCGCAAGTTCTTGGGAATAATGGAATAATTTTAGTCTTTGAGTAGAGTACACGATGAATACATATGAATTGCCTTGCAAGGAGACCCATCCGAGTTGGGGCTATTTCTGCTCATCACAGTGTATTGTTTGTGTTACTCTCTGGCCCCCGTTATATAGAGATCCTCAAGGGCAAGGGCTGCCTAACGCATCTTTATATTCCCAGTTCCTAGGCCTGAGCCTGGCACATAGTAGGAGTTCAGAAAGCATGTTTTGGACGTAACTTGGCTTTCCCTGTTTTCCAGACAAAATGGGCTTTTGTCCAATGCACTTGTCTTACTAGCAACCTCCATAGAGGAGTTGGGTCAGGATTGTGAGATGACTGTGTTGCATCTTAAGTTAGATGTAAACAGATGCATTTTTGTGTGTGCACATGTAGGGACTCTGGCAAGATTGTTCATCCTTCAAACTTCAAAGGAGCAAACACAGGAAGCAAGTGAATGTGTGGCTATTTTCTGGGTCCCTCTGCACTTTTGTAACACCCAGTTGCTTCAGTCTACAAATTCTGTGTCCATTTTGGTTCCTTGCTGCATTGATTTCAGAAGTTGGGCCAGGACAGTAAACTTACAGTTAGAAGAGACTGTATGAGATCACCTACCATTTCCTCAGCGTCTGTTAGGCACCAGGCACTGTGTTAGGTGCTTTGACATATATGTATCTCCCTTGGATGGTGTGGTTACAGGAGTGTAGAGAAAAGTTCCCTTAACCATGCCATTGTAGAATGACCTGTTCAAGGTTAACAAATATGTCTTGTATTTGTTGGTACCTGGTTTCATGGGCATAGTTTTGGATTGCCCTAGATCCCTAATTACACTTCTCTGATTTGGACTCAGAGCTCAGGACAGTACCCTCTGCTTATTCTGTGATGAGTCTAGTCTTGATCAGCCCCAGACACCAACTGATTTATTCTGCCTTTATATGGTATTAATGGTAGTGGCAAATCTTAGATTCAGACTCCAAGTGACCAGACAACCCCAGCTATAGTACTTGCACTCTTTGTGCTGCTTTCTCTCCAAGGGGGATAATCCAGTGTTAAAATATGGGTTTCTCTGGTGCTGCTCTAAATACAGATCCACTAAAATATGTTTCAGAGCAGTTGAATCACTGGGGAAGTAAGTGTCAAATGTAGAAAGGAGCTATAATAACAGTGAAGTAGATGGCATTTCTGCTTGAACGTGAACTAATTATAGGCTAGTAAGAGAGCTACAGTGTTGAATGGGATAATGATTGTAAATGGCATTTACAGACTCATCCTGAAAATGTTTTTTCACACTTATTTTTCAGGGCAGGTAAACCCCCTCCTGGTTTACATCTGGATGTAGTCAAAGGAGACAAGCTAATTGAGGTATGGAAGTACATATCTTCCCTTTTTTTTCCCACCACACTAAAGATTTTTGCCAGTGACTCACTTTTCCACCTCCTCTCCTGTGCTTTGTTTTCCAGAAATGCTACTTTCGTTCATCCTGATTTTTTTTCTATTAAAAGCACATGGTGATGTAACACATTAAAACCATGTATCTCCACAGACACTCAGTTTTTTTGTGACTCCTCTCACCTTCCAAATGAAGGGTTTTAATAGATCATGGGCTTGTGGGCCTCAGTCAAACTGGATGCCCTATAACTTGGTGAATTCCTTCTCTCTGAGTATGTGGAGTTGTATGGAAGGTGCAAGATCTGTAGTAATTGAAGAAGAAAGTGAATGATGTAGATTGAATTTAACTTTTAAGTTGCTTTTATGAGATTCAAGCCAAAACTCTTCAAAGAAGATAGTAAACTAAGATACTTGCTCAAAAAAGAGAATGGAAATGGTGACAAAATTCATTCATTCATTCAAAACATTTCATGAGTACTTATTATGTGCCAGTCATTGTGCTCAGCATAGGACTATAGCAGTGAACAGAACAAACGTGGTTCCTGTCCTCAAAGAAATCATCTGATGGGAACAACAGAATCACACAAAAATGTGCATGATTATAATTGAAATAAGTACTATAAAGGACAAGTTGAGCAGAATTCCAGCTTTTCTACAAGTCTCTAGAATGAAAACCACATAGAACTTCAAGAGAACATGAATTTTGATTAGCTGTTAGGTTGTGTACTTTTTTTTAATCCTTATGTTACCATTTATTTACCAAGAGATGGAGATTAAGCCCACTCTGACTGTGGAGTTGTGAGTCTCTGTGTCTTCAACCAATTTTATGTTTGCTTGCTCAGATAGAATTTAGGTTCAAGGCCCTATTATTGAGTGCAGTTATTTTTCTTTGGTATATATAGTAAAAACATCGCACTCCATAGTGAAAAGCTATCTTTGAGGTCTTCTGTGGGATGTTCTATAAATACACTGTTTTCACTTTCAGGATGTTGTAGAGATACCCACGTATTTTGCAAAGTATTAAGGCATGAGTTGTGATGAATTCTCTTATTAATTCATCAAGCCCTGAGCCAGTCACTTAGAGCCCCTTTGTCATGTGTTCTTCTGTCTTAAAGGTTACAGAGTACCAAGATTATTCAAGGGAATAAGTTAGCTAAAATGTTTTTTGTTTTGTTTTGTTACACTGTAGACTGTTCCACAGATATAAAATATTGTTGCTAAATAGACATATAGGAGTCTTTTTTTTTTTAAACCAGAATTTAGTAAGTCTTCAGTTTACTACAGGAAGAAACAGACAAGGAGGGCTAGCTTTAATGATAATGCCATATTCCTCTGTGAAATAATTTATATGTTCAAAGCACTCCGACTTGTCAAACATCCTTCTAATTACTGGTTTCCATTAAGTGATAATGTTCTCTTTCAGTGCTCTTAGGTGTGCTGAGTTGCCACAAAACTGTCATGTTACAATCCTTAGACATCACTGTATTGTTTCTGAGAGGAATAGACCTGAGATGTGCTTATTTTTTAAGGATTTAGGCAGCACTTGATACTAACCGAGCTATCTCTGTCCTAGCCTTGTGTCAGAGGCTTGTGATGTGTTGTGATAGCTGGGTTGAAGAAGTGCAATATTAAAACAAAAGCCATGAGTCTTTTAAGCCCAGTGTGTAAAGATACACTCTGAGTTATAACCCAGAGGCACAACTGGATAATGGTACTAGCCATAGCTAGTTAAGAAATTGTGGCTTAGTGGCTAGTGAAAGACCAATGCATTATCTCATTCACTTGGACAGAAGAAGCATATTGTCCGAGAATTCACACATTTTCCTGCTTCTGAGACATACTATTTTTTTCCCTACATTTTCACATTTCTATAATTGAGATGCCTTTAATAGTGAATGTATATATTTAATTTGGAGGCCCTTTCTTTTTTTTCCCCTCTAAACACCCAAATCGCTGGTACTGGCAGCTTAGAATCATAGAAATGTGGTCAATTTTATATTAGAACCCAAGTGCTGGTGATCTTATGTACTGTTTCTTTAAGTCTAGCCTATGAACACTGTGGTTAGCAAATTTAAGCTTATGAGGACATAATCTATGTGCATATAAATATGAATGAGAAATGCAGTGAGATTCAACCTGCATAGATATTATCTAGAGAGAATAAGATGCTGAAATTTCAGGGCTCTCTCAATTCTGAAGCAATGTCTTATTTTTAACCCAAGTCTTAATACTTGGGTCTGAGCAGACATGGGGATGCTTGTGTGACTGAGCTTTCAGGCTGTTGTTGAATCTTGGTGCTCCCTAGCACTAGGGGCCTGGGACAAGCTCTGCCGGCAGCAGGTGGGCACTGCTGGACAGGGTTTCCCAGAGGTGACCCCCATACCTATTTTGAGCCTTAAAGGCTAAGCTGGAAAGGAACTGGGTAAGTGATTGTTTAAAAAACAATTAAGAGTGTGACCCATAGTACTTGTTCACTCCTTAAAATGTTTTTTGCCATATGGTGGATTTTTTGATGCAGGAAGAGTGAAGAAAATATATAATGTAGTGGTTTAAAAAGCTTAAGACTCTGAAGTCAGACAAACCTGAATTTCTAATCCAGTTTATAAATATCTAGCTGTGTGAACTTGCATATATTAATTAATTTCTTTGTGCCTCACTTTTCCTATCTATAAAAATAGGAATAATAGTGCCTGCCTACTTCACAGAGTGGTTGTGAGGATGAAATGACATAGCATAAAACTCATAGCATAAAACTCATAGCGCATGGGCACATAAATACTCAGCAGTTGTTAACTGTTATCAGTACGTGAGGTGTATTTCTGGTTTTGTAAGAACACTAAAGCATAGGGGAGAATTGTAGCCCACTGTGGATTCAATGACATAGCCAGGAATGAAATATAAGCCTCTTGATTCCTAGCCTGGTACATCCTAATTTGACTATACTTCCCTACTCAACTTTGTGCTGTCTTCTCTTAGGGATTTTAGAAGGAGCATAGTGTGAAATGTGAACTAGAGCTTAGTGAGACCTTGTGTTTAAAGGAAAAACAGGGAATTCCCTGGCGGTCCAGTGGTTAGGACTTGGCACTTGCACTGCCGAGGGCACTGGTTCAGTCCTTAGTGGGGGAACTAAAATCCCCGCAAGCCGTGTGGCACGGCCAAAAAAACCCCCCAAAACTTAAAGGAACAACATAATGTATATGAATGAGGGTTATTCTTCAAGGTACTCATATTGTAGACTTTAAGAACTGAAAGCAGTGTTAGCGAAAATTTATCTAGAGTCCTTCATCTATGATGGCCCAGTCTACAACCAGTCTGTGGCAAAGCCTTTACTGATCCAGGATTAAAAGAAAAATAAAGACAGTGTAGTGAGTTTTTCATAAATTCAGCTCAAAGAGTGGTCCTTTATCCTTCTTCTTACTTATTTGTTAAAATGACCTGTCTTTCATAAAATGATTATAATACTGATTGGTGACAATTAAAAAAATAGTTCTCATACGGCAAAAGAAAAGTTAACGATACTATGTCAGCCCCTACAATTTTTTTTTTTTTTTTTGCGGTACGTGGGCCTCCCCATTGTGGTGGCTCCTCCCATTGCGGAGCACAGGCTCCGGACGCGCAGGCCTAGCGGCCATGGCTCACGGGCCCAGATGTTCCGCGGCATGTGGGATCTTCCCGGACCGGGGCACGAACCCGTGTCCCCTGCATCGGCAGGCGGACTCTCAACCACTGCGCCACCAGGGAAGCCCATGAAGCTTTAACAATGTGGAGTAATGGCAATTTCTATTCAGTTTTCATGAATATCTTTTCTTTTGTTGGCACCTTGTAAACTTTTCATTCACCACTCTGCTAAATAAAGTCTCCTGCTGTACCATCCCTACACAAACACACAATTTTTTCAGTGTCTCCATTTGATCACTCATATATAAAAGATGTTCTAAGAAGTTTTTTGATATCAATATGCTCCTTATGTCTTTAGATTCTATTCTAAGGAAGTCTCAAAGTCTAAGAAATTAATCTGTCTTTGTTGAGATACCAAAATCCAAAGGCAGCTAGCCCATCAGTCTTTACATTTCAAAAGGTTCATGTCCTAGACTGCTGTCCTCCAGTTTGCTGATCTCTACTGACATCATTGGTGCCCAAAGAGCATTTTGCTTTATAAGGCCCAGGAAGGTGTAAGGTGCCATTACATCAGAGGTCAGTGTGAATATCAGCTGTGCTGGGAACAGGGAACATGGCCAAGGAATAAAGAATTATAAGAGTAAGAATATAGCTTAGGTTTCTTGGGTGTACATTCAGCATTATAAGGGATTAAATAATAGACCACCCACAGAAGCTGAGAAAGTGAAAGGCAAAGCTGACATAAGATGGTATTAGGTCCCTGATAGTTAGACATGGCTTCAATACCTCTTCATGCCTGAAAAGGGCATGGGACCTCAAAGGCCCACACAATCTCTGTAGATACAAGCACCTTGCTCTTTTCTGTTACACTCAAAACACTTGAAACTATTTCTTTCTTAAGAATCAAGTCCTTGTGCTCAAAGGAGGGAGCTATAGCCTGTTTTCCTGAAACCAAGTTTAGAGCTATCAGCCTAGTCTGTTTTTGGAATCACAAAGCTGGAAAGTAGGCTATTAACCAGTTCTTGTGATAAGTGATCTGAGGGAATTCCCTGGCAGTCCAGTGGTTAGGACTCAGCGCTTTCACTGCCAAGGGCTGGGTTCAATCACTGGTCAGGGAACAAAGATCTTGCAAGCCCCAAGGCACAGCCAAAAAAAAAAAAAAAAGCTGATCTGATCAGTTAACATCCTTGCTGGATGAGTTTACTGTGCATTTGAAGACCAGGGGAAAATGTGATTCTCCTGCCTAAGAGTTGATAATTTTAAATTCTAAGTTAATATTATGCTGCAGCTAAATCTTGATGCCTAGAGATGTCACCAAGGGCAAGCTCTTTTGAACAGGCTGATGTTCGATTTAAAATCTAGAGGACCAGTAGCAGGCAATCAAGAAAAGAAATAACTCCACCATAGAAGGAGATAACTTGCTGTGCAGTGCCTCTTTATGGGTGAACAATAATTTTGCATTCGGTTTCCTTAAAAGAAAAAAAAAAGATAATCCTCCCATGTTTTCTACAAAAGTGAAAAAGTGTTGGGCTTTAGTTGCATGCTAATATGATCACACCAACATCAAAGTGTGACAGATGATTAAAGAGCATGGCCTTTGGCATCACACTGATTTAGATTTGAATCCCACTCACCACTTGTTCTAGGGTGAGGCTGGGCAGCTCAATCTCTCTGACCCAACCCTCAGGAATCATACCTATTTCAAGAGAGTTGTGAGAATTAAATGAGATGATTCATATAAACTATATACTTGCCCAGATAAGTAAGAACTCAATAGACATAAGCCATTACAACCAGAGGACCTGCTGCTGGTCTCTTTCACCCAGCTGTTGGCCTAAAGCAGGCCTGAATCCTAATTCTTCCTTACACTATCTAGTCACTATGACCAAAATTTTAAAATCCAAAGGGGCCTCAACTTGATTAACCATTTCATTCATACACATTGAAGATCTGGACGCCTGCCATCTGGTTGGATCCGTCCCTGGCTCCTGTTTGCCAAGAGTTTAGATGACCCCCCAAAGGTAGCTTCCCAGATAATCTACAGAAGCTCTCAAGTGCCGGATTTGGGTTACAATGGGGGAAGGGAGTACGGTGCATGCAGCTCTACGCAGAAGGACCGGAAGGAGAGAAACAGAAAAGTTGGAGTTTTTCCAATCTCTGGGCTCTACCCTCTCTCTAGCTTCTCTCCAGAATAGGGTTGAAAGGCTGACGGTGCAGGCCCAGAGCAAGGGTGGAGTCGCAACATTTTAGAGCCTGGGAGCGTGTTTGCAAAAAGAACGTAGAGGGAAACCGAACCCCTCCTTACGAGCCCATTTTCCTCAAACAATTCCCGACCAAGGAAAGCCCTAACCTCTGTAGAAAGCGAACTCTCAAGCACTGAAAAAGACCTCAAACCCCATCCCAGTTTCCACCGCTACTAGAAGCGCCCTGTGCGTCTGCGCGTCCATGCGTGCGTGGGTGGGCGCGCGCGCGCATACGCACAGGCTGCTGGGAAGCCGCCTCTCTCTTCTGGGTCTTCCAGTTTCCCGGCGTGCTTCAGGCCCGCCAAATGGGAGGGGGAGAAGCAAGATGGCGGCAGCCGCGAACTCCGGCTCCAGCCTCCCGCTGTTTGACTGCCCGACCTGGTGAGTGGCGGGGCGACCAGCGCTGGAGTGGCCTGGCCTACGCTAGCCAGGGCTGGCCGGGCGGCTCATTTCTCGCAGCGAGCCGAGCGGCCCAAAGACCCTGGGACTGACTGAGGGAGAACTGTCGGGCCGGGCGGCGTGTGGAGGAACCGGGAACCCGGAGCCCGGGCCCAGGAACTGAGGAAACCCAGAGTTGGGGGCTCTGAGGCGCTCGCTTAGGCAGCCCCTCGGGCAATCAGCTGGTTGCCGGGGCGCTTCGGGGCCTTGACCCCGAACTTACCCCACCTCCTGACTGTCTGGTGCTCTTGTGGAGCACCGTATGTGCCCCCCTGCTCTCTGTCCCGAGCGCGCACGAGCTAGCTTCCCGGCCCCGGCGCCCCCATCAGAGCCCCGCATCCCGCGGTTGTTGCTGCAGGCTGGGTGCGGCACTTGCCTGTCTCTCGCAGACTGGGAGCTCCTTGAGGGCAGGAACGGCTCTGACCTACCCCCGCGCTCGCCTCAGCGACCAGCGCGAAGCCGGGCACCAGAGGGCATCCTTGCTTGTTAGGATGAACCCCTTTCCTCCTTTCGCAAGTTCTTGGGAATAATGGAATAATTTTAGTCTTTGAGTAGAGTACACGATGAATACATATGAATTGCCTTGCAAGGAGACCCATCCGAGTTGGGGCTATTTCTGCTCATCACAGTGTATTGTTTGTGTTACTCTCTGGCCCCCGTTATATAGAGATCCTCAAGGGCAAGGGCTGCCTAACGCATCTTTATATTCCCAGTTCCTAGGCCTGAGCCTGGCACATAGTAGGAGTTCAGAAAGCATGTTTTGGACGTAACTTGGCTTTCCCTGTTTTCCAGACAAAATGGGCTTTTGTCCAATGCACTTGTCTTACTAGCAACCTCCATAGAGGAGTTGGGTCAGGATTGTGAGATGACTGTGTTGCATCTTAAGTTAGATGTAAACAGATGCATTTTTGTGTGTGCACATGTAGGGACTCTGGCAAGATTGTTCATCCTTCAAACTTCAAAGGAGCAAACACAGGAAGCAAGTGAATGTGTGGCTATTTTCTGGGTCCCTCTGCACTTTTGTAACACCCAGTTGCTTCAGTCTACAAATTCTGTGTCCATTTTGGTTCCTTGCTGCATTGATTTCAGAAGTTGGGCCAGGACAGTAAACTTACAGTTAGAAGAGACTGTATGAGATCACCTACCATTTCCTCAGCGTCTGTTAGGCACCAGGCACTGTGTTAGGTGCTTTGACATATATGTATCTCCCTTGGATGGTGTGGTTACAGGAGTGTAGAGAAAAGTTCCCTTAACCATGCCATTGTAGAATGACCTGTTCAAGGTTAACAAATATGTCTTGTATTTGTTGGTACCTGGTTTCATGGGCATAGTTTTGGATTGCCCTAGATCCCTAATTACACTTCTCTGATTTGGACTCAGAGCTCAGGACAGTACCCTCTGCTTATTCTGTGATGAGTCTAGTCTTGATCAGCCCCAGACACCAACTGATTTATTCTGCCTTTATATGGTATTAATGGTAGTGGCAAATCTTAGATTCAGACTCCAAGTGACCAGACAACCCCAGCTATAGTACTTGCACTCTTTGTGCTGCTTTCTCTCCAAGGGGGATAATCCAGTGTTAAAATATGGGTTTCTCTGGTGCTGCTCTAAATACAGATCCACTAAAATATGTTTCAGAGCAGTTGAATCACTGGGGAAGTAAGTGTCAAATGTAGAAAGGAGCTATAATAACAGTGAAGTAGATGGCATTTCTGCTTGAACGTGAACTAATTATAGGCTAGTAAGAGAGCTACAGTGTTGAATGGGATAATGATTGTAAATGGCATTTACAGACTCATCCTGAAAATGTTTTTTCACACTTATTTTTCAGGGCAGGTAAACCCCCTCCTGGTTTACATCTGGATGTAGTCAAAGGAGACAAGCTAATTGAGGTATGGAAGTACATATCTCTTCCCTTTTTTTTCCCACCACACTAAAGATTTTTGCCAGTGACTCACTTTTCCACCTCCTCTCCTGTGCTTTGTTTTCCAGAAATGCTACTTTCGTTCATCCTGATTTTTTTTCTATTAAAAGCACATGGTGATGTAACACATTAAAACCATGTATCTCCACAGACACTCAGTTTTTTTGTGACTCCTCTCACCTTCCAAATGAAGGGTTTTAATAGATCATGGGCTTGTGGGCCTCAGTCAAACTGGATGCCCTATAACTTGGTGAATTCCTTCTCTCTGAGTATGTGGAGTTGTATGGAAGGTGCAAGATCTGTAGTAATTGAAGAAGAAAGTGAATGATGTAGATTGAATTTAACTTTTAAGTTGCTTTTATGAGATTCAAGCCAAAACTCTTCAAAGAAGATAGTAAACTAAGATACTTGCTCAAAAAAGAGAATGGAAATGGTGACAAAATTCATTCATTCATTCAAAACATTTCATGAGTACTTATTATGTGCCAGTCATTGTGCTCAGCATAGGACTATAGCAGTGAACAGAACAAACGTGGTTCCTGTCCTCAAAGAAATCATCTGATGGGAACAACAGAATCACACAAAAATGTGCATGATTATAATTGAAATAAGTACTATAAAGGACAAGTTGAGCAGAATTCCAGCTTTTCTACAAGTCTCTAGAATGAAAACCACATAGAACTTCAAGAGAACATGAATTTTGATTAGCTGTTAGGTTGTGTACTTTTTTTTAATCCTTATGTTACCATTTATTTACCAAGAGATGGAGATTAAGCCCACTCTGACTGTGGAGTTGTGAGTCTCTGTGTCTTCAACCAATTTTATGTTTGCTTGCTCAGATAGAATTTAGGTTCAAGGCCCTATTATTGAGTGCAGTTATTTTTCTTTGGTATATATAGTAAAAACATCGCACTCCATAGTGAAAAGCTATCTTTGAGGTCTTCTGTGGGATGTTCTATAAATACACTGTTTTCACTTTCAGGATGTTGTAGAGATACCCACGTATTTTGCAAAGTATTAAGGCATGAGTTGTGATGAATTCTCTTATTAATTCATCAAGCCCTGAGCCAGTCACTTAGAGCCCCTTTGTCATGTGTTCTTCTGTCTTAAAGGTTACAGAGTACCAAGATTATTCAAGGGAATAAGTTAGCTAAAATGTTTTTTGTTTTGTTTTGTTACACTGTAGACTGTTCCACAGATATAAAATATTGTTGCTAAATAGACATATAGGAGTCTTTTTTTTTTTAAACCAGAATTTAGTAAGTCTTTAGTTTACTACAGGAAGCAACAGACAAGGAGGGCTAGCTTTAATGATAATGCCATATTCCTCTGTGAAATAATTTATATGTTCAAAGCACTCCGACTTGTCAAACATCCTTCTAATTACTGGTTTCCATTAAGTGATAATGTTCTCTTTCAGTGCTCTTAGGTGTGCTGAGTTGCCACAAAACTGTCATGTTACAATCCTTAGACATCACTGTATTGTTTCTGAGAGGAATAGACCTGAGATGTGCTTATTTTTTAAGGATTTAGGCAGCACTTGATACTAACCGAGCTATCTCTGTCCTAGCCTTGTGTCAGAGGCTTGTGATGTGTTGTGATAGCTGGGTTGAAGAAGTGCAATATTAAAACAAAAGCCATGAGTCTTTTAAGCCCAGTGTGTAAAGATACACTCTGAGTTATAACCCAGAGGCACAACTGGATAATGGTACTAGCCATAGCTAGTTAAGAAATTGTGGCTTAGTGGCTAGTGAAAGACCAATGCATTATCTCATTCACTTGGACAGAAGAAGCATATTGTCCGAGAATTCACACATTTTCCTGCTTCTGAGACATACTATTTTTTTCCCTACATTTTCACATTTCTATAATTGAGATGCCTTTAATAGTGAATGTATATATTTAATTTGGAGGCCCTTTCTTTTTTTTCCCCTCTAAACAGCCAAATCGCTGGTACTGGCAGCTTAGAATCATAGAAATGTGGTCAATTTTATATTAGAACCCAAGTGCTGGTGATCTTATGTACTGTTTCTTTAAGTCTAGCCTATGAACACTGTGGTTAGCAAATTTAAGCTTATGAGGACATAATCTATGTGCATATAAATATGAATGAGAAATGCAGTGAGATTCAACCTGCATAGATATTATCTAGAGAGAATAAGATGCTGAAATTTCAGGGCTCTCTCAATTCTGAAGCAATGTCTTATTTTTAACCCAAGTCTTAATACTTGGGTCTGAGCAGACATGGGGATGCTTGTGTGACTGAGCTTTCAGGCTGTTGTTGAATCTTGGTGCTCCCTAGCACTAGGGGCCTGGGACAAGCTCTGCCGGCAGCAGGTGGGCACTGCTGGACAGGGTTTCCCAGAGGTGACCCCCATACCTATTTTGAGCCTTAAAGGCTAAGCTGGAAAGGAACTGGGTAAGTGATTGTTTAAAAAACAATTAAGAGTGTGACCCATAGTACTTGTTCACTCCTTAAAATGTTTTTTGCCATATGGTGGATTTTTTGATGCAGGAAGAGTGAAGAAAATATATAATGTAGTGGTTTAAAAAGCTTAAGACTCTGAAGTCAGACAAACCTGAATTTCTAATCCAGTTTATAAATATCTAGCTGTGTGAACTTGCATATATTAATTAATTTCTTTGTGCCTCACTTTTCCTATCTATAAAAATAGGAATAATAGTGCCTGCCTACTTCACAGAGTGGTTGTGAGGATGAAATGACATAGCATAAAACTCATAGCATAAAACTCATAGCGCATGGGCACATAAATACTCAGCAGTTGTTAACTGTTATCAGTACGTGAGGTGTATTTCTGGTTTTGTAAGAACACTAAAGCATAGGGGAGAATTGTAGCCCACTGTGGATTCAATGACATAGCCAGGAATGAAATATAAGCCTCTTGATTCCTAGCCTGGTACATCCTAATTTGACTATACTTCCCTACTCAACTTTGTGCTGTCTTCTCTTAGGGATTTTAGAAGGAGCATAGTGTGAAATGTGAACTAGAGCTTAGTGAGACCTTGTGTTTAAAGGAAAAACAGGGAATTCCCTGGCGGTCCAGTGGTTAGGACTTGGCACTTGCACTGCCGAGGGCACTGGTTCAGTCCTTAGTGGGGGAACTAAAATCCCCGCAAGCCGTGTGGCACGGCCAAAAAAACCCCCCAAAACTTAAAGGAACAACATAATGTATATGAATGAGGGTTATTCTTCAAGGTACTCATATTGTAGACTTTAAGAACTGAAAGCAGTGTTAGCGAAAATTTATCTAGAGTCCTTCATCTATGATGGCCCAGTCTACAACCAGTCTGTGGCAAAGCCTTTACTGATCCAGGATTAAAAGAAAAATAAAGACAGTGTAGTGAGTTTTTCATAAATTCAGCTCAAAGAGTGGTCCTTTATCCTTCTTCTTACTTATTTGTTAAAATGACCTGTCTTTCATAAAATGATTATAATACTGATTGGTGACAATTAAAAAAATAGTTCTCATACGGCAAAAGAAAAGTTAACGATACTATGTCAGCCCCTACAATTTTTTTTTTTTTTTTTGCGGTACGTGGGCCTCTCACTGTTGTGGCCTCTCCCATTGCGGAGCACAGGCTCCGGACGCGCAGGCTCAGCGGCCATGGCTCACGGGCCCAGCCGCTCCGCAGCATGTGCGATCCTTCCGGACCGACCGGGGCACGAACCCGTATCCCCTGCATCAGCAGGCGGATTCTCAACCACTGCGCCACCAGGGAAGCCCCCAGGCCCTACGATTTTTAAAATAATAGATTGCTGGTCTGCAAAATCCTCTTTTCTGCTATTATATTGGGGCCTTATACAGTTTTGTTTTTTCCAGTACCACAGCAGTGGCTAGAAACATTTTGGAGCTCTTCTCAGAATTGTTTCAGACCCATGGCACTGTTGTTTAGAATGTTAGCATTGCAGGTCATTTCACACCTGAGTTTAAACCCCAGATCTGCTACTTAACCAGCTGGACTGCCTTGGATGCGTGGCTTCATCTCTATGAATCTGTTTTCTTATGTTTAACAATAAAGGTGATACTTGGTTCACAGAGTTGTTTTGAGGATTAGATGACATAATACTTAAAAATGCCTAGCAATAATAGTCCTTCAATAAATGTTTAATCCCCACATCGCCTTCCCCCAAACCTGGAAAATCTTTGCCCTGTGAGGTTGTTCCATATTTGGACACAGCAAATACTCATTTAGAGTTAACTTTGAGTAATGCTTTTTTGTGGCCAAAATGAAATGGGACAATAAAGTTAGATGTAGAGGCTCATACAATGATGTCTAATGTAATTCTAGTTTCTAAAGAGGGTTCCAGAAATACTCTGGGTCTCTGGCAGCATGATTAGAATATAGATAGGTGTTTATATTCCCTTCCTTTGTGAACCAATTGATAATCTTCATTTGAATATATATTTTTCTGAAAAGCGGTCTTATTACTTTATAGGCATGCTTTGTGTTTCCTGCTTGACCTAAAATAAAGATTCAGTGAAATCTTAAATTTCCAATGGACAGAAGACAACCACTCTTGCATGCCATTTACATCTAATAGGATTAGGAAAGTTCTTTTCATATCAACACTAAACATTTGACCACTACATTTGGGGAGATTAATTACCATCCATCCCCCAATATTAGTAAATTATTCTGAGCTCTTTATCTTGAAGAATAATAGTAAATATAAATATATATATTTCCTTTGACAAGGAATTTTATCTTAAGGTGCTCTACTTAGTTTATTGGAAGAATTTTTGCTAAACCCTGTTGAAACAAGCTTTAAGTAATATTTAATTTAATTTATTTAGAAACTGATTATTGATGAGAAGAAGTATTACTTATTTGGGAGAAACCCTGATTTGTGTGACTTTACCATTGACCACCAGTCTTGCTCTCGGGTCCACGCTGCCTTGGTCTACCACAAGCATCTGAAGAGAGTTTTCCTAATAGATCTCAACAGTAGTAAGTAACTCATATCCCATCCTGTTTCACACATTGTCTTTTGGGCAGTGTGAAAATGCTGTTTGGGTTCTTCAGTTTTGAAATTGTGTTTTGTTGCTCATCAAGGAAGTTTATGTTTGGTTTTTAAATTAGTTGTTCTCCATTCCTGTGATATTTCCTATTTTACTGAAATAATTGATGACCGGAGAGAGAAGAGGGTTTTGGGGAGCACTTTCCTGGAGAGAGCAATAGGTATATACAGAGAACAAAAAAAAGCACCCAGGAACTAGGGAATGTGTTTATAGGCCCATGATAGATTGTGGTCCAGTTTAAACAGAAGCTGGGATTAGCTCCATTAATGTAGTAGAGTTGTAGTACAGTAGGACGTTAAAAAGAAAAAAACAACTTGTTTTGACCAAAAGTTAATTTTTTATAATGGGCTCTTTATCCCAGCTACATTTTGCTGTGACTATTAATAATATCAATTTTAATTCTATGAGCACACTCCAACTAATAAGATTTTCAAGTTTGTCAAAGATAATCCCAGAAATGCAGTTGAGACTTGACTGCATGGGGCCTTGAAATTTGTTCATTTTTGCCTATGTATAATTACAGCTTGAAATGTAAAGGATCTGCTTCCTGGGTTGATCGTGTTTTACTCCTTTCCCCGCTCCCCATACACACGCACACATCACCCCAGTATGCTTATATAATGGTTTTGGAGAGCCTTGTCTCATAAGTACTTATTTGCAAATTTATCTCATCTTTTCTCTCCATTTCATAATATGCAGAATGCAGACAT
The DNA here is from genome assembly GCF_002837175.3 of Physeter macrocephalus. Classification (NCBI taxonomy): domain Eukaryota; kingdom Metazoa; phylum Chordata; class Mammalia; order Artiodactyla; family Physeteridae; genus Physeter; species Physeter macrocephalus. The sequence goes on along the minus strand of NC_041216.1, from coordinate 13,861,325 downwards.
GGAAAGATATCCAGACTCTCCAGTAGGATTTTGGCTTGCCTTGCCATTGATACTGCACCTGTTTCAGCCAACCTCATTTCTTATCCTGGGGAAACCCCAAGCATAACTGCCACCAGTCCAGCAATTTCTATGTTCCTTAGACTTGGGGCTTCAGAGGTCAGACCATAGCAATTCCTGTCTCCTGCCTTAGGGGGCATGCCTATTGCTGGGTTGGAGCCATTCCTGCTGGACCCAGAATGGAGCCAAGCCTGTCTGGCAGCAGAGAGCAAGCAGTGGTATTTGTTATGTGGGGTAACAGCAGGTCTGAAGATGTGTAAGAAATCCACTGAAGAGATTCAAGATTCAGTGAAGGAGTTTCCTTTTCATTGTGACCCATGACGAGGGATGCAAAGTGGACCCAGTGCCATTTCCATTTTAAAAAGCAAAAACTGATGTGCTGGCAGGGGCTACTCTCCCTTCTACAACTCAGGTTTGTTTGTTTGTTTGTTTTCCTCTCTTACATTTCTGATTTGGTTATTCCCAGCACACGGCACTTTCTTGGGTCACATTCGGTTGGAGCCTCACAAGCCTCAGCAAATTCCCATCGACTCCACGGTCTCATTTGGTGCATCCACAAGGGCATACACTCTGCGTGAGAAGCCTCAGACATTGCCATCAGCTGTGAAAGGAGATGAGAAGATGGGTGGAGAGGATGATGAACTCAAGGGCTTACTGGGGCTTCCAGAGGAGGAAACAGAGCTTGATGTAATTCCATCGTCTATGTCATTGTTATGTCTTTTGGGACTCTGGCTTTTGCAGTATGTAGCTGTTCTGTGTAGTTTGAAATGCCAGTGACTTAGCAACTGGAGGTTTTCTTGAGCCCAGTGATAAGCCTTTGCCACTTTGGCAGTGTGGTGTGGTCCTTGGAGAGCTGCATTGTGTGGGTTTGGTTATGTATAACTAGGACTAACTAGGAGACTGGGTCTCGACCCTTATGGTTGTCTTGTGCACCTTCAGTGGATGTTAGAAGCCAAGGCTGGGAGTTAACATTTCTCTAGAGCTGCACTGTCCAGTGCAGTAGCCACTAACCACATTCCAAGTACTCAGTAATCACATGTGGCTAGTGACTAACCATATTGAATAGCACTGATGGAAAACATTTCTATCATCCAGAAAGTTTGTTTGAACAACACTAGCTTACAGAGATTGAAGCTTTCATTCATTTATGTAGCTCTTTTTGATATTGTCCAATCAGCCCAAGAATCTTCTGAGTAGAACTAGATTACTTTTGCTCTGGGCCTGGCTTCCCTGAAGGCCATGAATTTTACAAGATTTAATTTTAATGTGCTAAGGTTTTCTTTTCTAGAGCTGTCCCCAGTAGTTTGTGATGTGGCTTTTGTCTTCACATGTCTATCACTGCATTGGTGTGACTGGTCTATCCAGGTAGATCAAACGCCAGCCTGTCCTTAACCACCCACATGCATTTACTATTCTTGTATACCGAGACAGTTTCCCAGCCCTTAGGAAGAAAAGCACAGTAGGAGTCTTACAACATAGAAGTTATTTTGTTCTAAAGAAGTAGCCTCATAGCCAGGGACCCGGTTGGCAGTCACTCTTGCCCATTTCTTCCAGGCTGCTTCCATGCCTTCCTGTCTTTTAGTTCAGTATGTTAGGTCATCTCTGGGTCCTTGTTCTCAAGACATTTGGGATGTCTCAAACTGCAGTACAGATTGGAATAAGTCCAGGTGATTGGGAAGAGGCAGGCAGCAGTGATGAGGCCAAGTTAATCACTGAGATGGATAGATAGTTATGAGTAGAAATGGGGCCAGATGAAGGGATGGGGAGTGACAAAATATTAATGCCAGATATTCAGTGCACTGGTAACGTCCTTACAAGTTTTAAAGGAGAGAGCTACTGGGAAAGAAGCTGTCAATTGTCCTTTCTCGTCTCTGTTACTTAAAAACAATTCTTGGACTTCCCAGTTATATTCCTTTAATTCTCAGCATGAAGACATGATAAACTTTCTTCAAAAAAACCCAAAACCTCAACTCAAGGGTTTTTGCACAGATGACCTGTCTTCAGCTCAAGGTCCTTCACTCCCTTTTGAATATCACTGCCGCACTAGTCAATGAAGATGTTCCACATTCTGTCAAATAGAGGCTTGCTGGTATTAGCTGTCTAGGGACGGTAATGAATCTTTTCTGAATGCAGAAAAGAATCTCATCTGTGTGGAGAGGTCAAGGTTAGCTCCTAATACCTTCCTGCCCTTTATTTGGTAATATTCTCCTTCAAATTCCTTGTGTACTTATTCCTGTCTTTCCTGTGTGAACCCTGTCCCAGAACCTGACGGAGTTCAACACTGCCCACAACAAGCGGATTTCCACTCTCACCATTGAAGAGGGGAATCTGGACATTCAGAGACCAAAGAGGAAGAGGAAGAACTCACGGGTGACCTTTAGTGAGGATGATGAGATCATCAACCCAGGTGAGGTATCTTCCTAGTTTTTTCTGATGAAAAAGCTGTGATGTCAGAGAGTAGTGTACACAACCTGTAGGTCAGTTGTAATGTTTCTCTACAAGGTTTAGGATAACAGTTGCTATGTTGAGGGGAGACATTCTTGTACAGAACAGGCATACCTTGGAGATATTGTGGGTTCAGTTCAAGCATTGCAATAAAGCAAGTCACACGAATTTTTTAGTTTCCCAGTACACGTAAAAGTTACATTTACACTACTTCAATCTGTTAAGTGTGCAATAGCGTTATGTCTAAAAAAGACAATGTACGTACCTTAATTAAAAAATACTTTATTGCTAAAAGATGCTAGCCATGCTAGTCTGAGCCTTCAGCGAGTTGTAATCTTTTTGCGACAGTAATGACAAAGATTGCTGATCACAGAGCACTATTACAACTATAATAATAATGGAAAAGTTTTAAATATTGTGAGAATTACCGAAATGTAACACAGAGACACGAAGTGAGTGAATGCTGTTGGGAAAATGGCATTGATAGACTTGCTTGATGCAGGGTTTCCACAAACCTTCAATTTATAAAAAACTCAGTATCTGTGAAGTGCAGTAAAACAAGGTATGCCTGTACATTGATGGAGTGCCCTGAAACTCAAGCATTATCCAGTTGCAATGTGAAAGAAGTAGATGGAGGAAGGCTGTAATTCTCCTTTCCTGATCCAGGTATAGTGGAGTTTAAGTATAGGTCAGAGCAGACACTATTGTCATGGGGTTCCATGTATGATTGGTAACTCTAAGATTGGAGAACTTTCTGCCACTATTAATCGCATTGAAGACTTGCCTCCGTAAGGTCGTAATTTATAGTTAGTTTGTATGGAAACGTCAGCAAGATGAGAGCATCAGTTTTTGGGAAGGCCATTGAGTTTACCCATTTGTTCCATCATTCAACATTCATTTATTGGACTCATATTATGTCTCAAGTACTCTGGGAGGTGGATGGCATGGAGCTGGAAGGTGCAGTTTATACAGTGAAGATGGAATTGGGATTCCAAAAATCTTGTTTGAAAATAAACCTTCATGGATGGAAACAAGGATCCCAGACTAACAAGTTGCTTTTATATCCCAAATTGAAATGCAGTAAGAATAACTTTCAAGTCCTGCATTTAGTTTCAGAATGTCAGTTACTTAAATGGAGAAAATCTGCTCCAGTGACAGCTCATGGGAAAAAAAAGGTATAAGGATTTTAGTTAGTTAAAAATGCAGTCTCAAAAAAAAAAAAAATGCAGTCTCAGTCATCAGGGGGATGTGGAAACTAATCAAGTACAGTTTAAGATTGCATTAATAGAATAATGGGGGACAGTAACCCGGTGGCCTGTGTTCTGAGCAGAACTCACCCAAATGTGTTACTAAATGCAAGCATGGCCTTGAGTACTAAATGTGTTATGTAGTCTTGAGGGAAGGAAGAGACTCCCAGCTATGGAAAGTGGTCCCTAAATGCTGGGAACTGTGCATGCGGGAGAGTAGATTGGAGGGAGGCACCCTGAGGTGGATGTTTACAAGGCTGACCTTCGGGAGGAAGGAGTAGGTGAAACCAAGGAGTAGGCGAAACCAGAGCCTGTGAGTATCAAGTATTTGGCGCAGCATAAAAAGCAACAACAAATCCTTCTTGTATTTAGAAGAAGAATGAAAAGAATTCCTGTGAAAGAGATTGGGGCATTCATTCTAGTGACTTTTGTTCACTTTCTGATGATGTGTGAAGTGGAATGAATTACTTCTCAAAGTAATGAATGCCCAAGGGAAATGTTTGGGCAGGAGCTGGATGACTAATCTGGGAAGTTTATTTCTGAGTGCCAGATAAGAGTTTCTAGGGGTTGGACCTATAGACATTTGTAGTTTTAATAAGCTCCTGTTTGTACTGATGAACAGCCAACCGTTTGGGAATCACTGAACTAGATAATTTGTTAAGTCTCTTTCAGGACTCGGGGTCTGCTATGTTCTGTTTTCTTCCTTGAAAATTATTGTGGGACTTCCTGGCAATTCAGTGGTTAAAACTCCGCAATCCCTGGTTGGGGAACGAAGATCCCACATGCCGCACGGCATGCCCAAAAACAAGAAAAAGGAAAAAAAAGAAAATTATGGTCCTGCAGCTTCATTAAGGCAGTACGTTCAGGCAGAGTATGGCATAGTGTTTAAGAGCGTGGGCTCTGATCAGAGGGCCTAGGTATGAAATCCACCTCTCTGCTTAGTAGCTCTGTGACCCTGGCCAGTGACATGACTACTGGCCTCAGGATTGGTTGGGAGATTAAATGATTAATATATGTGAAAATACCTCATATCTGTGCTTGGCACTCAGTAGCCCTTGATAAATGTTAGCCATTGTCCTCATCATCATCTGCCACCCCTTTTGCCTTTACCTATGCAGACTCTCCTATACTAGAAGTAGACTTAGCAAGAAACTTCTCGGTAGATCTTCCAGGAGCAGAGATTTCCTGCAATGGGCAGACCCCCTCTCTAGGAGTCGAATGGCTAGAGAACGAGGAGAGGGTGAGAGGCCTGAGCACCATTCAGCCAGCACAGGGCAGGGTCCCCCAGATGGCTTAGCCCCAACTTCCGCAGGCCTCTTGTGTTTGTGGGCCACATACCCCGTTAGCCACGCCTCTTGGGCTCCAGTTGCTCTTGCACTTGATTTAGCTTTCCTGAAGGGATGATTGGAGCAGGGCTGTTATGGTAATGAGAGAGAAAATAAGGGTGCCTTTTTTAGAGACCTTCTCTCCTTCCTGATGAGCCAGGATATCTTTTCCTCTTTCTTCTTCCATATAGAAGCTATTCATTCATTGAACTTCGATTGTTTGTGAAAATAATTCCAGGGTATATTCCTTAGAGGCATCCTAATATGTGAAAAGCCAGACTTAAAACAAATAAACCAGGGACTAATTATTCAAATTCAATAAGGAATCTTTGTATTCCAGAGGGACTCACAGGAGTGGTTCTTTAAATAGCAAGTGCCCTCAATGCATTAAAATAAGGTGTACAACATCTGTTAGGGAAACAACTCCTTTCCTACCACTATATTAAGATAAAAGGGCCCTGGAGTAGTTTTTTCTAGTAATGATAATAAGTCTATACTTGCCTGTTTCCCCACACTCAGTCTTCAGTGAGAAAACTGTTCATTCTAGGTGATCCAGCCCAATCTCCCCTCTGTGCTCCAAGAAAACTATTTTTGCACCACTCTTCAAGCACCTGCATTGTATTCTAGCCTATCTGGCTTTACAGCTGTGACTCCTTACAGGCAGGACGGTGGGGTGTCTTGCTCTTTATTTCCATGCCTGATGTCCAATAAATGAGAGACTGACTGCAAGCATGTCCCTTACTTGGTCTTAGTGCATTCTTCCGGCACAGTGAATGAATGAAGCTAGAAGCTTCGTAGGGTGCAGTAGTGTGTGTGTAAGCTGTGAAAAGGGAGCCGCTCTCCCACCCTGCCTGGACAGGGGCTTCACATCCTTTAGTGAGTCTTAATTGTACAGGCATGCCTTGGAGGAATTGTGGGTTTGGTTCCAGACCACTTCAGTAAAGTGAATATCAAAGCTAGTCACACATATTTGTTTGGTTTGCCAGTGCATATATAAAAGTTACGTTTACGTTATATTGTAAACTGTTAAGTGTGCAGTAGCAGTATGTCTACAAAAGCAGTGTACTTGTTTCTTTACAATGCCTTAATTACAAAATACTTTATTGCTAAAAAATGCTAACCATCATCTGACAATGCACGGTTGCCACCAACCTTCAATTTGTTTTTTGTGTTTTTTTTAAAAAACAATATCTGCAAAGCACAGTAAAGTGAAACTCAATAAAACAAGGTATGCCTATATGCAGTTGTTCAGGTTGAAAGGCGAAGTTAAGCTAGAAGCCTTGGGTCTGAATCCTAATTCTGTTATTTGCTAATGAGCGGGTGTTAGCAAGGTATGTGGTGTGTGACCTCTTTTTATCACTAACATGAGATTATTGATGTCTTCCCTCAAAAGAGGGAGGTATGTGGAATGGGAAAGAACCTGGGGAAGCCACTGTAGCACATGGTCCAGAGCACAGGCCTGTTTCTGGCTGCTTAGATTTATATCCTGGCCCCTCTCCAGCAAGGTGACTGGGCCGGTCACTTTCCTCCTCCAAGCCTGAGTTTGTTTTCTCATCTATTAAATGTTTATTGTAGTGGTACTTACCTCATAGGGTTGTTGTGAGGATTTAACACAGTACCCAGTAAACACTTGAAGTGTTAGCTGTATTTTACTGTTTTAATATGAATTATTGTGATTGCTTTGTTTGCATTGAGCCCTATAACCTTAATCCTCCCAGTTGATTACTGAACTAACCCTGCCCTCGTGTCTTTTTGCAGAGGATGTGGATCCCTCAGTTGGTCGCTTCCGGAACATGGTGCAGACTGCAGTGGTCCCAGTCAAGGTAGGAAGCATGTTGTGACAGTATTTGAAATGTCATATAGTCTGGTTTAAAAACCCACTCTTTTATATGTAGGTAAGTGTTAAGTGTGTGCTTAATTTTAAAACATTCTTTGCTCCTTTCCCATTTTTCATACTGTGGAAATCCATTTACCCCATCTGTGTGTAGGGATCCTGGAGTGCCATAGAGAGGCTGCAGGTGACCAGCAAGCTTGATCCTGCATGTAAATTATGGTGTGATGTGGGTCTGTAAATTTACCTCCCAGCAGGGTGCAGAGAGACCCACCTTTCTTTAACCTTCCCTTCTTGACTCAAAGTAAGCTATTAGGCAAAGAAGAGACATTGTTGCATTTCTGCATGGCACCTCTGGCCTTTACCACATCTTTATTTTGTGAATGGGGATGGCACAGATAGGAAAGCCAGCCCACATTGGGTTAGATTTAAAGAGCAGCTCTGTTGAAGAACCAAGAGGTGGAAGTTACAGAGATGTTCTGGTTGCTCAACATGTGGAGAACCACCTGCCAGCTAGGGCTCCAAAAGGGAACAAATGGCCCCTGGAAGTAGATCCTTATTAGTAGAGGTATTCAAAATGTGATTGGAAGATGCTGGTCAGAGATGCTATAGGGAGTTTTATTTTTTAAAAAATCTTTAGAATATATTAGAATAGATTGATAAAATGTGTCAAGTTCATGCAAAAGGAGTAGAGGGGTGAGGGAGGATCTTTCATTGAACTTTAGCCCAGTGTGAAAAAGTATAAGATGAAATTTTTCCATACAACTCCATAGTATTTGTGTCACATTTCCCCTTGGGCACTTTTCTCTTTTTTCTTCATCCTTTGGAATTTTCTGTTGTCTTTAAAGTATAATTTGAATTTTGACAGATATATACACCTGGGTAACCACCACCATAATCAAAATACAGATTTCCATCACCCCAGAAAGTTCCCCTGTGTCCCTTTGCTGTCAGTTTCCTCCCACTCCCAGGCAACCAGTAAGCTGCTTTCAGTCACTACAGATTTGTTCTGCTCTCAGATTAATGTTTAAAAATTAGGTGCCCAACAGGAAGATACTTTTTATTTTTCCCCCCCAAAAGAAAAATTGAAATACTTACTACCATCTATTATCACCTCTGATTCCTGAAAGGGCATTTTAACATTAAAAAAAAGAGGGAGGAGTATGACCTTAGGGTAAAGAATGGTCACTTAAACTGGATAAGTCTTACTTTATGAAAAGTTCACACACTAGCCTCATTTTTCTCAGTTTGACGTAGGATGGTGACCACTTTGTGTGGGGCAGTGTTTGGGAGCCATGATGTTAGATGACCACTGTAAGGTCTCTTCAAACCCTGAGATTTCAGGACAGTGAGATGGGTTGTTTAGGAAACAAAACAAGTTAGAGGTTTAGAGGCCTTCCCCAGTTTTTTGAGGACTGCAATAGAACAGGCTAACAGCACCCTTGTGTCTCACTTCTTGTCTTCTCTATAAACCACAGAAGAAGCGGGTGGAGGGCCCTGGCTCCCTGGGCCTGGAGGAATCAGGGAACAGGCGCATGCAGAACTTTGCATTCAGTGGAGGACTCTATGGGGGCCTGCCCCCCACGCACAGTGAAGCCGGCTCCCAGCCGCATGGCATCCACGGGACAGCACTCATCGGTGGCTTGCCCATGCCATACCCGAACCTCGCTCCTGACGTGGACTTGACTCCCGTCGTGCCGTCAGCAGTGACCATGAACCCTGCACCAAACCCTGCCGTCTATAACCCTGAAGCTGTCAACGAACCCAAGAAGAAAAAATATGCAAAAGAGGCTTGGCCGGGCAAGAAGCCCACACCTTCCTTACTGATTTGATATTTTTGGTAATGGAGGAGGGTGGGATTGGGTGGGAATGGGGTGGTAGGGTGATGGGGGAGGTAATGAACTAGGGAGAAAAACTTTCCATGTGTGCAGTATCGTCTTTCAGAATGTCTCCTGGGGTCCTAACCATGTAATATTAAAACTAGGGGTGGGGTTGAAGTATCCCAGAAAGACCTGTCTTCAGAACACTTTCACTGCAGAGAAATGTTTCATACGTCCTTTTAAATAGACTGCCCTGGCTCTTTTCCACGCTTTCCATTATCTCCTTTTTTCTTTTCTCCCTCTTTCTAGGATCATTTTTTAAAAAATCATTTACCCCAGGGAGAGACTCCAGGCCCTCAGGTTGAATGTAGAGCTGCGGAGGTGACAGTAGCATTGCCAGCCTTATATTTACTATCCTGCAAGTCCCAGGTAGCAGAAGGGTTGCCACGGATTCCAGGTTAACAAGAGGGTTTAGAATGCTTCGGTTAAGCTAAGGTTTAAAACAACTCAGAAGTTTTCCTGGGTCAGTGGTTTTGAGGTCCAGTAGTTAGGCTTTTCTCTTTTGTCCTTTCTGTTAGAATGAGAACATTTTGATTTTTCTTCATCTGTGACCAGTGCCATAGACACAGGTTGATAGTTTTAAACTTACAGTATTGTTTGAACTTTACCTGTTTTTCTTGTCAAACCTGAGTACTCTACTTGCTGAAGTTTCTCATTTGATTCCAGAGTACTGTCCTCTACTCTCTAAGGCATTACTTTCCTTTTCAAGTGTGTTATGAAGGCAATATAAAGGATATGACCAGTTAGAGCAATTTCAATTAAAAAGGAAAAGAGTTTTACTTTGAAATAACGGATATCTTGAAGAGGACATTTTCAGATGTTGATTTGGAGGCTCTTTCCCCCCTCGACCGAGAGCTCTCGTTGTCCAGAGCTCCAAGACTAGACCTGGCTAACAAACATAGGAGACGAAGGTAGGACACATTGATGTGAGCTTTGTACAGAGATTTGTACATTTGTGTAATAGGCCTTTTCACGCTTTATGTGTAGCTTTTTACCTGTAACCTTTATTACATTGTAAATTAAACGTAACTTTTGTCATTTGGGTGCAGTCTGTGATTCAGTCGCCATCACCTAGTTCTACTGCCATTAGGGAATATTTGTCAAAGGTACAGCTGTCAGGCTTGGGAGGTGATGCTCTGTCCCCATTTTATTACTACAAATAAAGATGCCCCCTGATGAACGTGGAAATTCTAATTAGAGATTCCAGTCCCCAGACTGAAGCCTCAGCGAGCAAAGTGGGTTAAGAAGTGCTTGCTGCCCTTCATCAGGAGGCAGAGCTGCAGGTCTGACAAGGGAGACTGGGCTTTGGGGCCCTTGTCCTGGGTGTAACCATTGCCCTCTGGTTACAGCTGCATGCATTTGCGCTATAGCTCAGGAGGCACAGGAGTGAAAGGAAGCTAAAGATGAGTACGTTTAGAAGGGATTTCAGCCAGAGTTTGGATTGGATGGGTGTGTCTAGAACCTCATGTGCAGGAAGTGCATTTGTGTGTGGTGAGGCTTATATATGTGGCTTTGTGGTGAAAATGCCAACTAGGTTCCAAATCCCTTAGATTGAGAGTGTGGACTCACGGCAGGAGCAGCCTGTTAAAGAACAGAGATCTGTAAAATCACAGACAAGTTAACTTCTCCACTGGCTTCCATGACAGTGATTTATGAGGGTACCTTCCTCTCATCACAGCGAAGGTTACTGTTAGTGCTGGTTAACTGTCACTCGTTGAGCACCTGCCTACTGTGCCAGCCATCTACAAGCATACCATTTAATTTTCATTGCCCTAAGAGGAATACTGTTTTTATCCCCATTTTACAGATGAGAAAACAGGCTCAGAGCTAAAGTAAACTTCCTTATGATTCCATGTAGTAAAGTCAGGATTGAAACTGTAGCCTGAATCCAGAGCCTTAGCACAGGTTTACACGGCCTCCGGGATGAGTTAAGGGGAAAGACGTGCCGGTCTTAGGTGGCTCGTCATTGTGCTCCGTAGACTAGAGCTAGGTGTTTGTTCTGAAGTTTAAAAAAAGTATTTTTGGGACTTCTCTGGTGGCACAGTGGTTAAGAATCCGCCTGCCAATGCAGGGGACATGGGTTCGAGCCCTGGTCCGGGAAGATCCCACATGCCGCGGAGCAGCTAAGCCCGTGTGCCACAACTACTGAGCTTGCATGTCACAACTACTGAAGCCTACATGCCTAGAGCCTGTGCTCCTCAACAAGAGAAGCCACCACAATGAGAAGCCCACGCACCACAACTAGAGAAAGCCCGTGCAAAGCAAAAGACCCAACGCAGCCAAAGATAAGTAAATAATTTTTTTTTAAAAGGGAAAAAAAAGGTTTTTTTCCAAACTGGACAACTTACTAGAAGGTATAATAAGGGATTTAGGTCTAGTTTAGATAATAAAATAAATCCTTCCTGGTGAGAGAGAATAAAATCCTTCCTGGTGAGAGATTATGTCATGCATTATTTGGTTTCCGAATTTGAGTTGCAGAGTAAAACGAATTGGTGTCTCAAAGAAGGCTCAACAGAGAATATCCAAGCCTACAAAGCTCTGTCTTTCTCTTCAAAGGTCCATGTGCTGTTAGTGGAAGCAGGACTGGCTGAATTTGGTGGTTACACAGCATACGGAGGCATGTGTGTATGGAAACCTGGCTTCCCTGGCACCAGATTTCTGATTTATTCCAATCATGTTTTAGTGCCCCTCAAAGATGAACACTGCAGGAAGGGGCTCAGCTGCCTCTCGCCCCTAATGCAGCTCTAGACGATGACCGTCGGTAGGTAAGCCCCTCCTGTTCACCTCCAGGATCAGCAAATGGTCTCTGTTGCTCAGGTGAGCACAGTGCTGCTGAGGGATGCAGGGATGAGAAGCAACTGTTGGTTTCCCCAGAGTCCTATGCCCCTAATAGGCCACCTGCTAAGGAGGGAGGGGATGACTCTTGCCCTCCCAAGGGTGGGAGAGGGTGATGAGCCCCATGGAGAAGGACCTATTAACAGAAAGCAATAGGTGATCACAGCTCAAGATCAGCTGTTTGGTGACTGCTTGCCTAAAATATGCTCATCATTATCAACTCAGAATTTTAGAGTCTAGAAGGGTTTGTAAGATCCTGCCTGGATCCCTCTGGCAGCGGGGACTTACTTCTTTCAACTAACATGGATTGAACATGTGTGAGTAGAGATGAGTGAAACCTGGGGTGTCAGGGAGGCTTCCAGGGAGAAGATGCTTGAGCTGAGCATTGAAGATCAAGGAGGGATTTGCTGCGTGAAGGAGTGTGGGCCATGGTTCTCCAGGCAGAAGAACCAGTGTGAGAGAGGCATGGAAGCAGGACGAGGGGATGGCCGGGGGGTGGCAGGAGGGAGGAATCAGAAAGGCAGAGTCCAGGTCCCACACGGTGAGCTCTGCTGGGGAATTTGAAGCTACCAGGGAGCCAATGAAGGATTTGTTTTCTTTACTTAAAAAAAAATGTATAAAGACATTCTTATACAGAAATATTGGAAAATCCAGAGACACATACCTCACACAGACACGCACCCTCCTCACCCAGAGTGGGGAGATTTCAGGCAGGGCAGTGACTGATCGGATTCAGATGTTAGAAAGTCCCTCTGGCAGCAGATGAATGAGGCAGTCCCTGACCTCAGGTGAGTCTCGAAGCAGGGGAGACAGGTGTTCTAGTGTACTCTCTCACACAGTTTAGCAAACCTACAGGTAAGTCCAGATGTTGAGAGAATATGGAAAAGAAAGTTCCTTAGTAGTTCTATCTGTGAGAGGGAGGGGCGCTAAGAGGAGAGGTTCATGGAAAGCTTCAGACCTTTGATGTTTCCAAATGGCGGAGGTGGGGGCACGCCAAACAGGGGCAGCTGCAGGAGTAAAGGGGGTTAGGGTGGATTAAAGGCCCTGGCGATGATGTTGCGGGTGGTAAGAAGGCTGGAGTGCTCACCTACCGACTTTGGGTAGTATCTAGCCATGGAATGAGATTGCTGGAGGAATTGTATGTGGAGGCTTCTACCTCTGAACTGGGGTAGACGTGCAGTTCCAGAGTCAGCCAGCAGGCGGAGCCCTGCTCCCATCCTTGCAGCTGCCGTAGGAACCAGTGTGAAGACCCAGGGTTGTGGGTGGCAGATGTTAGGAGGAAGGGAAAGCATCTGGCTCCTTGTCAGGCACCCTGATGGCACTTTACGTGTTTTACCTCCCTAAATTCTCCCAACAGCCCCTAGAGGAGGTTGGTTGAGTCCCACTTTATACCTGGAGAACTTGAGGCTCACAGAATGCACAGCGGGCAAGTGATAAACTAGCAGTTTGAACCTGGACCGGCTGTTTAGGACGACGAAAAACAGGGGAGCTCCTGACTCAGGTTGCTGCCCCTGCCTGTGCCTGGGGTCTGGGAGAGACTCTGGATTTTGGTCCCTTTCTGATTTTTCTCTTTCTCAGTTTCCTACCCCTTCTGTCTCCATCTCTGGTCCCTTTTGGGGTCTGTGGAGCTCCAAGTGCTGTCTCCATACCTGGGCCAGGCTGGGTGACTGAAGCCCCCTCCAGACACTATTGCACTCATGGCCTGGGTACAAGGTTACTGAAAGGAAGTGCAGGTGAGATGTGGAGAGAGGCTCTCAGGAGAGAACCTCTGATGACCAAGTCCCCCAGCCTGCCTGCCTCGGCCTCCCCTCCACCCCCAACATTACCACGGTCTTCCTCCACAGCCAGGCCACCACTTGGGCCTGGAGCCTGTTTTTCTGCAGTTATGCCCTCTCCAACTGACACCACCAAGACAGTCTCTCCTCCAGACCTTCCTCAGCAGTGTTCTATTCATCGTCACTGCTCTCAAAGGGAAACAAATCCAAAACCTCTTTATTCCACTTTCTCACCAGGTACCACATCTTCCTCCTGTTTCTCTGTTCCACGTTGCACTACAACTTCAGGAAAGAATTGTCTCATCTGTGTCTTCGCTCTCCTCCACTCGCCTGTGAATCGACTTCAGTCAGGTTTTTGTCCTAACACTCCATCAAAACTGTGCCTGCTGATGACTCCACTCAGTCGTGTTCACTGCTCTGCTCAGAACGCTCCAGAGGCCCCTCATTTCCTCCGGCCTGAGAGCCAGTCTCTTCACTGCTCTGCACCCCCTCCCATTGCTTCTCTTGTCCTCCTACCTCTCTCCCCCTTGCTCATTCTGCTGCAGCCACCACAGGGTCTGGCTGGCCCTTCAGCCCTCAAGGCACACTCCCACCCTGCCCCCGTGGCTGGAACTCTTCTCCCAGATAGCTGCCTCCTTCACTGCCTTCAAGTTGAATAAGAGGAAGGCAGGCCCTGACCTCCAGAGGCTGGCCTGGCTCACACAGCTGGGCCTTGGTGCTCTCCTGCTGAACATATACAGTTTCACAGAACATCAGTGTTAGACAAGGCCACTCTGTGACCACGATGGATCAAGACAAACAGGACCACTCTGTAATGATGTCTGAACACAGACAAAAACGTGAACATTGTCCAAACCACGAAAAGGAATAATTACCTTAAATGTCAATGGACTGAATGCTCCAATCAAAAGACACAGAGTGGCAGACGGGATAAAAAAACAAGAGCTTACGCTATGCTTCCTACAAGAGACCCACCTTAGGGCAAAGGACACACATAGATTGAAAGTGAGGCAATGGAAAAAGATATTTCATGCAAATGGAAATGAAAAGAAATCAGGAGTTGCAATACTCATATCAGACAAAATAGACTTTAAAGCAAAGTCTATAAAGAAGGACACTATGTAATGAAAAAAGGATCAATACAAGAAGAGGATTATATACTCATCAACATATATGAACGTAATTTAGAAGCACCCAAGTGCATAAAACAAATACTAACAGACATAAAGGTAGAAATTGATGGGAATTCAATAATAGTAGGAGACTTTAACACCCCACTTACATCAATGAAGAGATCTTCTAGACAGAAATCAACAAGGCAACAGCGATCCTAAATCATACAATAGAACAGTTAGACTTAATTGATATTTTCAGGACATTACATCCAAACCACAAAAAGGACCAGCCATCCCTGTACCGGGTTGACTTGTGGCCCCAAAAGATACGTCCACCCGGAACCTCAGAATGTGACCTTATTTGGAATAAGAGTCTTTGCAGATGTATTTAAGGTAAGCATCTTGAGATGCGATCATCCTGGATAAGAGTGGGCCCTAGATCCAGTGATGAATGTCCTTGTAAGAGACAGAAAAGGAGAAGACACAGAGACACAGAGGGG
Organism: Physeter macrocephalus; assembly: GCF_002837175.3. NCBI lineage: Eukaryota > Metazoa > Chordata > Mammalia > Artiodactyla > Physeteridae > Physeter > Physeter macrocephalus. The sequence continues at coordinate 13,846,315 of NC_041216.1, read as the reverse complement.
AAGCTTGTGAAGAAGGTGGAAGAGACTGGAATAACATGTCTATAAGCTCAGGAATGCCAAGGGCTGCCAGCAGCTACGAGAAGCCAGGAGAGAGGCATGGAAGAGATGCTCCCTCAGAGCCTCCAAAAGGAACCAACCCTGCCAACACCTTGATATCCAACTTCCAGCCTCCAGAATTGTGAGAATAAATTTCTGTTGTTATAAGCCACCAAGTTTGTAGTAATTTGTTATGGCAATCCCCCTAATCCAGCTAATATGGGAGACTTGCTTTTTGCTAATAACAGTGGTAACCTTGGTCTGGTCTTCCCTCCTTCTAGCTAAAGTTCATTAAGATCCCCAGTCATGAAAGTAAGGGGATGGAAAAAATAACCAATGGACAGATCATCCAAAATGAAAATAAATAAGGAAACAGAAGCTTTAAATGATACAATAGACCAGGCAGATTCAATTGATATTTATAGGACATTCCATCCAAAAACAGCAGATTACACTTTCTTCTCAAGTGCACACGGAACATCCTCCAGGAGAGATCACATCTTGGGTCACAAATCAAGCCTCAGTTAATTTAAGAAAATTGAAATCATATCAAGCATGTTTTCTGACCACAGTGCTATGACATTAGAAATGAATTACAGGGAAAAAAACGTAAAAAACACAAACACATGGAGGCTAAACAATACATTACTAAATAACCAGAGATTATTGAAGAAATCAAAGAGGAAATAAAAAAATACCTAGAAACAAATGACAATGAAAATACGATGATCCAAAACCTACGGGATGCAGCAAAAGAAGTTCTAAGAGGGAAGTTTATAGCTATACAGGCCTACCTCAATAAACAAGAAAAATCTCAAATAAACAATCTAATCTTATACCTAAAGGAACTAGAGAAAGAAGAACAAACAAAACCCAAAGTTAGCAGAAGGAAAGAAATCATAAAGATCAGAGCAGAAATAAATGAAATACAAACAAAGAAAACAATAGCAAAGATCAATAAAACTAAGAGTTGGTTCTTTCAGAAGATACACAAAATTGATAAATCATTAGCCAGACACATCAAGAAAAAGAGGGAGAGGACTCAAATCAATAAAATCAGAAATGAAAAAGGAGAAGTTACAACAGACACCGCAGAAATACAAAGCATCCTAAGAGACTACTACAGGCAACTCTATGCCAATAGAATGGACAACCTGGAAGAAATGGACAAATTCTAGGAAGAAATAGAAAATATGAACAGACCAATCACAAGTAATGAAATGGAAACTGTGATTAAAAATCTTCCAACAAACAAAAGCCCAGGACAGATGGCTTCACAGGTGAATTCTATCAAACATTTAGAGAAGAGCTAACTCCCTTCTCAAACTCTACCAAAAATTTGCAGAGGAAGGAAAACTCCCAAACTCATTCTATGAGGCCACCATCACCCTGATATCAAAACCAGACAAAGATACTATGAAAAAAGAAAATTACAGACCAATATCACTGATGAATATAGATGCAAAAATCCTCAACAAAGTACTAGCAAACAGAATCCAACAACACATTAAAGGATCATACAC